>NW_025937422.1:44519-185506 GCF_000764305.2 Hyalella azteca | reverse complement strand
GCTTAGGCGCGTTAAGGCTTTAATTTATATACCACGGGCCTTTCCCCAAGAGGCCTATGACCGTGGTTAGCTTTGCGAGAGTTAGTTTACTTACCTTAACCAATACATAAACTTAGCGTCGGTCAGTCGTTACTTTTATTCATCTTTAGATTCAGGTGCGATTTTTGCCTGATTTTTTTTTACGAATTAGAGCCTCGGGCGTGTCCCCCCCCTAGAACCCCCGGTTCCCCCATTGTCGTTTTCTATAGAAAATATATAAAAAATCGGTTTTCCGATGCCGACCGCCAAAAACGGATTTCAGATTCATTATCTACACCCCAAAAAACATATAATTAAAAAACACCCTTTTTTGGATACACTTAATCTAAAGTAATACCAAATTTAGATTTGATTCACTCAGTATTTGAAGACTTTTCACCTCCTTTGTAATGCCTTGATTTACGTCCGAAATAGATCGATAGCTGAAGCGCTTGTAGACATTTGGCCATTTAACTAAACTTGTCTTCATTTAGTGGTTAAACGGTAGTTTCTATATATTTCGCGCTATGATGCATTGCGTTGAGATTTTTTTTCGTAGTTTTTTTGCGCTACGATGCATTGCGTTGAGATTTTTTAAAGAACTATTTGATTCAAGTGAATTTGTTGTTGAAAAAATTTGAAAATTTAACTTATTGATAACTTTTTGTTTTCCGGTTTGTCGGATGAGAATGTACAGCTGCATCACAATCTGCAAATGGCGGAATCGGTTGCGATGCGGAAGCCACATTGACTGCTGTAGTTCCTGGGGAGTGGGGGATATACTCTTTGAACTTTTAGCAGCTTCATTGTTGAAAAATTACTCGGCGACGCATCCTGAAGGCTTCTGGCGGCAACGGCGAGAACTATCGAGTAATGCCGGCGACGTTGTTGGCTGGAAACTTGTATCTTGGCGACGTTGCTTGCACACTCTGCATAGTGGGCCCGGGGAAGAGTAACCCAGGTGTTAACGATACATCACTGCGCCTGCGGAACAGACTGGGAAGGTTTGCATGTACATAAAGCATCCAGAGTGGCTTGCTTGTCCCAAAGAAAATGGGGTTTTGTTTGAGGTGGACTATGTTATAATTCTGCTGGGTATAGATGGAAGGTGTGGATTGATGTGACAAGCATCCCAGAGCAATGTCACAGACTCACTTTTGTTCTATGACCTACTTCCTTTTTTTGACATACTTTCATTCTTGTACTTAGCTTTTGTTCTTTGACTCGCTTTCATTCTTTGACCCTCTTTTGTTCTTTTTACCTACTCACTTTTTTTGACTCATTTATGTTCTTTGACTCATTTATGTTCATTGACTCTTTTGTTCTTTGACTCACTGTCATCCTTTAAGGGGAGTGTCTGGGGTAAATTTTATCTTGGTTATTTACAGACGGATTGATTTGAAATTTGGTACACATGTGTAAACCCTAAAATAACGCAGGTTTTATTCATGTCAATTTTTAAAAAAAATTGAAAGAAAATGTGAAATTCTTAGAAAATGGCAAAAAAGGGGCACTTTAGAAAACCTGTCTCATCCTAGGATTTTCAAGCTACAACATTGAAATGAAACACATATCATGTGATGCGTAAAGACCATATCTACAAACTGATGGTGGGGTTTTTTTGAATTTCTCATTTTTGTGGGAGCATTTTGTCCAAAATTTTTCAAAATTTTCTATTTTACCTCCATTTTCCCCCCTTTTTGCAAAAAAAAATCCGAACTATAACGAACTTGGAAAAAGCCCACCATCAGTTTGTAGATCTTTTCTTTGCAAATCGAATGGTATATGTCTCATTGCTGTAACTTCAAATTTCTAGGAGTAGATAGGTTTGCAGTGACAATAAGTGTGAATGTTCAGGAGAGTGCGACAAAGTCCCGCGCGCATCAAAATAGACACTCATTGTAGCAAGGATACAAAACTAAGCGTTACTGCAGCTTGATTCTACTGCTTGAAGGATGGTGGGAACAATGACACGCAACCCCTCCCGTACAACTGCAGGCAGGTTACTGAAGCACATCGTATGTGGACTAGCTATTTATGCATGCTACCGAGAATTATCACCCACCTAAAATGTGAAAGAACTCCCCTGACCCCCCCCCTTTCACAAGCTGTCGTGAACGCATAAATAAACGTACAGAGATGATTTTGGTACCGTTGTATAGAGCAGAATGTCAGCTTTAAGATGAGACTAAAAACCAGAAAAGCCAAAATTCAAAATTTTACCCCAGATGCTCCCCTTAACGCACTTTTGGCCCCTGACTCATTTTTGTCCTTTGACTCACTTTCCATTTTTGACTCACTTTTGTTATATGACTCACTTTTGTTATTTGACTCACTTTGTTATTTGACTAACTTCCATTTGTTGATTCACTTTCATCCTTTGATGACACACTTTCATTCATTGACTCACTTTCCTTCTTCAACTCACTTTATTTCTTCAACTCATTCTTGTTCTTTGACTCACTTTTCTCCATTAGTTCACTTTTGTCCTTTGACACACTTTCCTCCGTTGCCTCATATTTGTTCATTAACTCACTTTCGTTCCTTGACTCACTTCTGTCCTTGGACTCACATTCGCTCTTTAACTCACAGTTGTTTTTTGACCCACTTCTGTTATATGATTCAATTTTGTTCTAAGATTCACATTCATTATACAACTCACTTTTGTTCTTTTACTTATGTTTTTCACTCACAGAATATTGCTACAGAAATGAATCAATGTCCTGCTGATAATTTTTACATGTATGGAAGACAAAATATCTGCAGTTCAATTTTCTTGAACCCCCTCAGGGCCCTCACACCTCAAGTTGTCCCCAAGGCTTGAAACAGTAAAGGTAGACTTCACTACACTCCTCTAGTGGTGCCCCTGACTGGTCCATTACCAAGAATTTGAGCCTAGTTCCTGGCTAGTCCTTTATCCCACTATTTAACCCTGATGCATAAAAATCTCACACACATCCTAAGTTTGTAAGGACAAGTTCCACATCTGAGTTTGTAAGGACAAGACATCATTACCACCTATCAGACCATCACATGCCCAATCCTTAACCATGCAGTCCCTATCTGTTATACTTCACCTTTTTAACTTTCAGTGTTTCCTCTTTTTGTGGGGACAGTGGCCTTCCTGGCTGCCCACCCTGGGCCACAATAAACATTAATGGCAACCATCTCGCAGGCCACCTCCTGTCTGGAGGGCCGAGGAACCACATGAGACAGGCTCACAAGACCATCACTCACATGCCACTGGAAACTTGCACCAGTATTATCATGCAGTGCTCTGATGCTGCATTACTTGTGATAGCTGCAGCTCTCATAATTAGGGTTATGACCTTGGCTATGAATTGACCAAGACACTGCTGTCTGGATGTGACAGGTCTTGGAAGTTATCATCAGAGCAATTTCTATTTTTATTTTCGAGCGTACCAGGATACCTTATTTTTGTAATTAGGTCATTCCTAAATCTCAATTTTCAGTGATGGAAAACCTTCATTATACATGATTATAAATAATTTTTATTCAAAACGCCCTCAATTCATTATTTTTTTAAATGCAATTTTTGATGTACAAATGCCAGGGAAAATCACAATCTGACTTGCTGAAAAATGATTCAATAAAATTTCTTTTCAGCTGCTCCACTCCAACTAATCCTAAGCTCCACATAAAAAAGAAATTACGGTTTGTTTTGATACCGGTACTTTTATAATTGTTATTAAAATAGGGTATAACATAAGTTTGGTAACATTAGAGGCCAGAGTCATCAGAAGTAATGAATATTATTTTTGCTCCAACAGGCTGCTGGTTAAATTTATTTTACAAAGCATGGCTGGTGTAGGAGCTCAAGCTACTCAGCTTGACTTCCATCAAGCCATGCAAGACTTTCGTTTCATGTTCCCTGAGATGGATGCCAGTGTGATTGAGGTGGGTGGTTTGTTCTTATTATTGATAAAGGAAATAAGTACAGGGTGTACCAGAGAAACTTACTTATTTGAAAAAATTCCTGCGCGGCGAGTTTCGTGGGTAGAGGAGCAAGAGAGGGCGCATCTGAAGGGGAAAGTTCCCAAGTTTGTTTCTTGAATAAATTTGCTGTTGTGCAAGAATTAACTGAACGCGATTTTGTTGCTCGTCAAAATGCATGTGTAAGGGTACGCACACAGTGAAAGCAGGTTGCCAGCGTGCTGGTTACCTGCTCAGGCTGGTGCCTGAAACCATAGAATACAGAAGCCTATTCATACAGGTTTTCACTGTGAGCACTGAGATTATTATCCTATGTTCATTCTTGTGGCAGGTTGGAGCAGGTTGCCCGCGCGAGCAAACCTGCTTTCACTGTGTGCGTACCCTAATGCTGGTTGACAACCTGCCTGAAGACGCGGTAGTTTTTTTCAGTGACGAGGCTCACTTCCACATTTCCGGCTGCGCTAACAAGCTAAACATGCGTTATTGGTATGGTGTAAATCCACGTGAGCTTCACCAGAAGCCACTTAACTGTGAGCGAGTTATTGTCTGGTGTGCAATGTTGGTAATGTGAATAATTGATCCTTCTTCTTTTTTTTTTTTGAAGAAAATGAACGCGCAGTTACCATTAATGGAGCTCGTTACAGGAACATGATCGAGGAATTCACTCTTCCAAGACTCAAAGAAATGAACGTTAGGAACGAGTGGTTTCAGCACGATGGAGCCACAACACACACAGCACGATACTGGATGAATTTGTTGCGACAACATTTCCCCGACCGCCTCATCTCTCTCAGCGGCGATCTACAATGGCCGCCATGCTCTCCAGATTTGACCCCTGCAATTTCTTTTTATGGGGATATTTGAAATCTCTGGTTTATGCCAATCGACCACGGACCATAGCACACCTCAATAACAACATTCGCAATGCCATTGCCAACATACCGATTGATATGTTGCCAAGAGTGGATACAAATATAAAAAAATCAACTTCATCAGTGTATGCGCAATGGGGGTTGCCATTTATCCAATTTAATTTTCAAGACTGTATGAAAAAAAAAATTGGGAAATTGTATTCTCAAATAAGAAAAAATTTAAAACAATCCTTGAAGTACTTTTGTTTTTATTGACATTTCATATAAGTAAGTTTCTCTGGCACACCCTGTATCATGCATTATGTTACTATATATTTCTTGTATTTAGGTTTTGGATTATTGCTCCTATGCCACAAAATTTATAAATATTTAAATGGTATAAATATTGTAATCACTGTTATTCCTGTATCTTTTTACCATGAAGGGTAGTTTATTTATTAAAATATATTTTTCATTAAAGCATGAAATACTCCTTGAGTTTCGTCTGGTATGATTCCACTCTGCGTTCAACTTTCTTGAATTTAAATCTCAGTCCAAATGACTCACAGAAGTGGATAGCCTGAAATACCTAGTATTGATCACACCAAGTGCTCAACTCTTGAGCTATATTTTATTTTTGAATATGCAAAATTTTACTTCTTGTCCCATTTATTTTGATCTGTAATATTTGTTGCCACATTCGTCTTGCATTTTGAAATTCTGTTGTCATATAACCCAGTGGATGTGTTCTTCCCTGCATGCAATTGTGTGATGAGAATTTGTTTTATTGAAAAGTGTTTTATTGTTTAAACTATTCAAATGTTACAGGCCTTTTGATTTCTTGAATATTATGTTTCATTTTAATTTGGACCTTAAAATAATTATGATCTGAAGGTACAAGCAACTGAGGATGATAACCAAGGGCAATATTTTACCTCCCTACTCCTATCAGGCTTATGCATTCTTTCCAACTAACTCAACAAGTTGCTTTAGAACAGTTTTTAACCCTACTTTTTTAATGATAGAACACTACATAAGACCTACATGTATATTTCTAACTCAAAGCCATATGTTGAAGTTCCTTACACGCTAGACTATCATGCCTTGTGTGATTGAATTTTTTCAATCAAATCATATTTCTGATTAAGAACAATTTATATCACCAAGAAATTTTTTAACTGAAAGCTATAAGGTCAAGTTCTGTACAGACTATAAAAGCCAAAGAAGGTTGTCCTGTCTCAGATGATTAAATTGCTTGTGTTTACAGGCAGTGCTGAGGTCAAACCATGGAGCGGTGCATGCGACCATCGACCAGCTGCTCACCATGTCCACAGACATCGAGGCAGACCTCATGAGAGAGGACAGGCTTCCTCCTGCCTTGTTGCTGCAGCAGTCAGTGCCTGATGTTGTTCCTACAACTCTACACAGCTTTGTGCAAAGGTGACTTCGCTATTTATTTGCCATTTGCTCAAGATGAGGGCATTTATTGTAATATTTATCTTCCTCTTGGAGTTTGACACTAAGGAACTAACTTTGTTACTTGTCTGTTGATGTGAAAAGTTTTGATAAATGTTTTTTTCTCCTTGGCCTCCGATGTGCTGTAGTCTATTGGCTAGACCTTAAGCTTAGTTGGTTCATTGAGATCTCCCAGACAATGTTTTTCTCTCTTACTTTCTCGCGGTAACGCGTTTCTCTGGGTGGGGTTTATTAGCTTTATAAGGTAGAGGAAATCAGTCTCCCTCTGCCTCTTGTTCCGGCACTGTCTTGGTGGCGCAGCTCTGGTACACAAACGATCGTGTCGCTACTGGATTGCAATCCATGGCGGTGTCATTTGTACTCATAAACTCTTTGCAATAATTATTCTTAATGTATTCCAGTGAGCTGTTTTCAACTTGGTACATTACTTGGACCATGAGATAGAACCTTATCCATCAGGTTAATACTTGATTTTGTTTATTATAACTACTACCAATTAATTGCAGGTGCATGCATAGAAAATCGTTCACCTGACATCATGTATGTATAACATCAAGAACGTCAACATTCATGGGTATATTCTCTCACAGGCGTGACTCGTGTGAAGATCTCTTGACATGGGATGGCAGAGGAGAACACGCAAATGCCACCTGCCACACCTCCCCAGCAATTATGATCGGTAAATGATAGGGTCCTTTCATTGCAGAATACGTATTTTTAGTACTAAACTTTTGCCTGATCTACTTTTTTATTTCTAGTGTGGTCATTTTTATAAATCATATTGTTTAGTGTTTTTTGTTTAATTTTACTTTCCATAAAAAATATGACCGAATTGAAAATTTTATTTATTATTTTTTGCCTGCATTGATAACTGAGTAGGAGGTAGATTGTGTCCCCGCAAGTGACCAGCGCACAAGCCATCTTTCAGTGGGATAAAAGCTTCCCACGTCTCTTGAATCTATTGTTTTTCTTACATATATTCATGATCTATTGCTCTCTGTCATTCTTCTATATCACGTCCCCATGAGACATACTCAGCAAAAAAATTGTAAATCCTTGACAAGCTGAACAACATGGACATCTGTAGCTGTAGACATCCAATTGAACTGCTTGAGTGTGGAAGCTCCCTGCTGCTAAACAACAATACTTGTCATTCCCGACTTCACTGTACCTTATCACGACATGACATGACAACTGCAGAATCATTCTAATCTTCCTCAAAAAATTATCGAATGGGAATTTGTGTTTGAATTATTGAAATGTTGCAGGAAAATATTTTGTGATAAAAGTAGTTTTCTTTAATTCGATAAATTACTCGTTCTGCCAATGGTTTGTTTTAATTGTCCATCTCATTTTGATCCCAAAAATGAAATAACCGTTTGACTTGTAGTAATTGCTTTGAGAGTATAAATACAACTTTACTTATTTCACACTCCAGCAACGTTGCGTGTATCGACAGTTTGGTAAGAGTTTAGTTCTCCATGTTTACGAGTCCATGCCGTGACCTCTCACGCCATGGTTACTCGAACGAAACTGGCCATTTATAAAAATTATCTTGGGCAAGATTTTCTTTACATCATCAATATCTCTGGCGGCTTTGGCATTCTTCATAGGGAAATTTCTCAATTTTCGATGTAATTCTAAAATATACGATGTATCATTATTCAACTCTCCAGCCTTTGCCTTTCATTGGTAGGTATTGCTTTTTCGTAAGATCTTAAATTTTAGAATATTGCGCTATGTTAGTGGTTAATCACCTGTCACTGAAGCAGTGCTCTCAGGAACCCCAAACCGTACGAGGTTACATTTTCTATGACCTATCCATCAGCTCACAGGTGTTCTGCTCGTTCCGTAACAAGTTTAATTCTTTACTCAAAACTTCCTTTGATTCTGTTCCATTACGGCGCTAGAGATCGTGAACATAGAGGTCTACTTTTCTTCCACCAGCTTTTCGCTACCTACCGCACCAAGTTCAGTTTGCTTGCAGTTCTGACAGTACCAATATAGTATTGACTCGTTTCTTCGATGAAATATACAACTTTGTATTGCTCAAATTAACACAACTGATGCAAATGAAATCCCCGCAACGCTCACGGTTGACTGTCGGGTTATCTTCGTGCAACGAAACCAGCTTGCAGAATTGAAAAATCTCCTCGCGTTATACTTGTGATTTGATTCTTGCATTTTGTCTAGCGGAACTAGAAGTTTTTTAACTAGTTTTTTTTCTACGTAACGCCATCGTTTAATGCAAGAATTAAGTATATGTTAAAACTCGGTCGAGTTTAATCAAGTTTCATTTTTTTCTCAAATTCTGTTAGCGAAACGAAAGCACTTCAAGACTCAGGCACTTGCGGATGTAATAAAACTCCGGAAGCAAGTGGTAAATATATAGTAGAGCGCGTGAATACAATCCTGCATTTGATCAACGCTCGAACTGATCTGTCATGTTCGAACTTACTTGTCATGTATTGCCTATAGGCTTTTATCTCCACGCGTTCTACCTATATTGTGTCACTACCAACTATTCCAGCCATGGGGCCAAACGACAGGCCAAAATTTATTGATCTCCATATAGCGCGCTAGCATCATCATTGTTGGTATCCACTGCATTACTTTGATCTTCGCGTCGATCCTCTCAAGTGCATCATATTCTATCATCCTAGACGCCACACTCTTTCATACCGTCATCACATAAGAAACTTATACCTATTCTCTGCTTTATTCAACATGTTCTCAAATTCCTTCAAAATCAACGTAATCCTTCCCGCAGAGAATAGTTAGACCCAACACTCCTGCCTCTATGCATTTACTTTCATAATTTGGATATTCTTTGGTTGCGATAATTCATAGTATACTCCTCTCACCGGAAGGAGAAACACAAAAATTATTCTCTCTTTCTGTTTTAAAAGAGTATTTTAAGAGCGGAAGATTATCCTTGATATCCCTGCGGGTATTCAGGATAACTTCTAGAATGACTCATAAAATATGTTCCAAACTTGACGTTTGTTTGTGTTTTGATTCAATTTCTATATAATTGATTCAATTTGTATATTTGTCAACTGATTCACATTTTCATATGAATATGTAGAAATTTCTTCAATAGTTGGAGTCTTGATCAAAGATCTTACTTTTCGGTGTTTGGGCTCCTCGAGCGTCTCAAAGCCGATACGAACAAGTGAGTAAGATAGCTGCACTAACAAGTTTTTATGACCATCGTGTAACTCTTATATTTGTCGCGAACACTGCTAAGACTGCAATGAGTAACGCACGGTAAGGAAAGCTTAGAAATTAAGCTCGCAGTAACATAAACAAAATAACTGCTGAGGAATTGTCAGGAGATTTTGACGAGATAGATTATTTTAATTTATAATAATAGAGATGTCGCTGCTGTGCAGGGGAACAGCCGCCCTCCTACTCACTCTTCGCCAGCCCGCCGCCATCCTACCACCAGGCCGTCATGCCACCTCTCTCCAGGTTTGTCACCAATACCACTAGCTACAAACTTATTATTTTGAAGAACTTCAATTCTGGCTTATTTGTTATCTTTTTTATTGTCATCACTTGCAACAGGTTCGAAATGAATTTTTGACTGTTCCCATGTGGAATGACGAGGTTCAAATAGAAAGACATGCGTGTTCTAACGTGTCTCAATCTACACCATGGCCATTGTTCATGTCAGGTTTATACCTCAGAAATGATTGCTGCCAGATTGCTTTAAGCTCTAGAAAAGTAAAGTTGAACCTCATTTGCACCTGACATCGCTGTGCATATTGATTGCATGATAGCATCATTTTTTTAGCTCGAATCACTTTTAAACAGTTATAATCTGCGTCTTTTATCTATGAAACCTTCTATGATATTTATTTGAAAACCATCACTGTAAGTGGACACCATTAAAACTGTAATTGCAATGAGGTTGGTGTTACTTAGATAACGAGTATCTTACATTTTGCCAGATATGAGTAACCAGAACAATATTGTCACAAGCCTACTACCCAAAAAGGATACGTTCTAATGAGCGTAAAATGACTTGCACTGTTGGTTGTCGCCACGTACGACAACTTTAAAATGTTCTCTGTTGCGCACAAACGTCCTTAGGTTGCTACACTCAATAGTTTACGTATAATTTAAGTTAAAAGTTAAGTTCTCGGCGAGTGACATAGTACGGCGGTAGAGGGTTAATGTCTTTATAACAGGTTATAATGAAATTAGGTCTAGCTATCATACTAATTCTGTCTATTATTGAGAGTAGTACAAATCTGGTAGTTTCTCTTTGCCTACGAGAGCGTTGGTTAGGGAATGGGTGACCAAACTATCGAGTGCTGGAGAAGATGATTTGTACGTTCATCTCGGTCAGGAAAGGGTATATATAGCTGTACTCAATCTTCCTTTTAGAACTAGAAAATAATAGATTTCGAGGTTAGCCGGTCAGGCAAAGGGAAAAAGTACCCTGGTAAGTTGAGAAAAATCGTTGACTTAATAGTTTCTGACGCAAATTAAATTCAGCATCAATGGCAATCAATCAATGTGCCCGGCATCATTTTCTTCTTGACTTGCTCAATGAATTTCCTAATTTGCCCCATCCACTTTTTGTGTGATTCTTATGAACTTTGCTATTATACACATTTTGGACACTATAAAGAGTTCTGCTACACCACTTTGCTGTTAGATTTCGCTCAATTAAAAAATTGCTGAAAACCGATAACATCGGTGTGAGTATTAACTTGAGGCTAGCCTATCTAATCCGTACCGAAGTTTTATTATTGACCCAAACACGCTTTTCAATACAGTTTAGCCGCATTCACGTGTGCGATGCTCATGTTAACTCTTCGCATCTTCTCCTAGCGAAGCACCGACCTCGCCGCCATCCTTGCCACGCTCGCTGACACCGCTGCGGCGCTCACGTCACTGGCGGCCTCCGCTGCTGCTGCCTCTGCCACCAGACTTCCTGCGTCTTCCTCCCGCGCGCTCTCAGGTGGGTCTTATTTAGTCATCAGACTTGTGAGTGAGTCTTTTTTGGCCTTCAATAGTTGCAGTGGCTGTTGAGTCTATCTCGTGTGGATGTTGAGTCTTCTTGGTCCATCAGACTTGCGAGTCTTCTTGGTCCATCAGACTTGTGAGTCTTCTTGGTCCATCAGTCTTGTTAGTCTTCTCGCTCCTCTGACGTGCAGATCGTAGTAATTACAAGTAAAGTAATCGGAGTTTCGGACTTGCAGATGAAAGAACAATAATATAACAAATTGTGAAAAGTAGCGCTCCCAAATCCTTGTTTGAAAACATGAGTGGAGGTTTTCTACGTATAGCTAATTCCTGAAACTCAATTGATTATGACGCCCAATGTGATATTTCGTAAGTTTGTTTGTAATCACACGTGTTTGTATGTTGTTAATTCTAGTTTTTTAAACCTTGCTGTGTGGAAGGATCGTTCATGTTCTGTGTGTTTTCAGTACTTTTAATTTTGAATATAATTTTGCATAGTTGTTGTTCAGTTGAATGTTTGTCATGATAAAGTGTGGTACAGCATGTAAATAAGTGTTTTACTTCTTAGCTGAAGAGTAATGAGCTGATAATTCTAATTAGAAGTTAGAGAAACCGTGTTTTGTGTCGCGTCTTTCTTAATAAATTCACATTTGAACACTTGCCATGCGAGTGCTCAACATTTCTTAGTGAGAGACAGTACGACAGTTCTCAGCTACGGTTCGACAGTCCTCAGCTTCAGTTTTCTTGTTGTCAGCTACAGTTCGATAGTTCTCAGTTACAGTTCGACAGTTCTCAGCTACCGTTCGACAGCTCTCGGCTACAGTTCGTATAGTTTTTCGGCTAAAGTTCGTACAGTTTTTCAGCTACAGTTCGCACAGTTGTCAGCTACAGTGAGTACAGCTGTCAGCTACTTGTAGCAACGTGTAGCGTAGATGAATAAAAGCCAGCTTCTTGTGCGGTAGGCTGTTCGAGTTTATTTTTTGTTCCCTGTGTTTTTTTTCTAGCATTTGACGCTTGTTTGTTGATGTAAGAGTTTCTTCTATATTAAAAGACACTTTATACCCCATTTTTGTTTTCCTATCCTAATTGGCGTGTATATTTGTTTTACTTATTGTTTGTATTGACTGCATGCACGATTTTACTAGCTCGGTGTTTTTTGAATAACGTAGCGTAAATTATTGCTAAAACAACGTGCTTAAAGGTATCTTTAGTTTCTGAAAGGGCTAACTTTTATGTAGAGTCTTTCACTGCAGTTCGTGTCTTCACAAAACTGCATTCATATCATCGCCACACTGTAGAACCTGCCAAAATTTCGGACGTGCTTCATAATGTCGCGATAAATATTAATTGTCTTTCAATCATAACGTAGCTAAGTTAGCGTTTACGCTAGCGACCCCTCAAAAGTTGAATTATAAATACCTTCTAAAAAGTTTTTTTCGTTGTAGAGCATGTAACCGTTGAATTTATTTTAGTTTTCCGATTTGAGCTGTAAAATTTGGTTGTCCTTGAGGCCCTTAAATTACGCTGCATTTGGTATACCCATTATATTCGATGTGAGCGTGCGTGAGTTCGCGTTGTATTTGTCGTTCGCAACGCTCGCGTACCGTGGCTGGACAGAGATATCTTCTGGCTGCATAGTGCAGGAACGCACGCAGGTAAGTCATGTGGAGCATCGTTATACAGGACATGTTGTTGTTAGAGTATTTTTTTTAATCACTTTACTGCCCAATTCTTGAAAACTATTGCGGTACCAAGAAAAGGTGCATCAGTATTAAGAAGGTGTGACGAAGACAGAGTTGTTAGTATTAAACAATTTTGTGCTAGATGAGGGCATCAAATGTTTCAATTCTAGAGTACTGGTCCAGGCCAGCTCCTAGCTTGGCTGTAGCAACTGTTAGATGTCGACATTAATAGACACCACTTCACGCCTGCATAGTTGAATACAATTGGGATATGATAGCTCTTCAACTTATGAGGAAAGTTATAAATTGACTTCAGGTGATGAACCAAATGCCAAAGGAAATTAACTGGTCTTCGTTGACTAAAAAAATGTAGCTCAGTTGTGCGATAAAGTACAAATGTAAAGTAAAGTACTTCACCTCGGGAAGAAACAATGAACAGCAAGATTACAGTATGAGAAGACATGGTTGCAACGAGAGAGTAATGATTGAAAAGTCTAGTGTGGAAAAAGATCTCGGGAGTTTAAGTCAACAAGAAGTTGAAATTTTCTAGCCGTATTGAAACGCAAGCTAATACACCCAAAAAAACCTTTTAGACTGATCAGACGCTCCTACGAGTTCTTGGATGCTGACGCGATGAAGCAGTCGTTTGTTGCTCTCGTGCCCTGTGAAAGTGCCGTGTGGTCACCAAAACTTGAAAATGGTACAAATTTAGTCGCGAGTATTCAAAGACGTGCAACAAGGATAATTCCAGGCTTGAAGGACATGTCTTACGAAGAAAGATTAAAGATTATGAAGCTTCCAAGCCTCTGGTATCGACGTCCAAGCCTCGGTTTAGAACTGCGAACAAGTCACGAAAACTACAAGAATCGGCGACAGGCCACATCAGTCCTATCCTTCAGCGCCGACATCACTATGTTATTATGTCAAAGTGATTTGAGTTGTAAACGTTTATTCATAGTCACCAACTTATATCGTGCCCAGATGGCAGAATCGGACCGCATCAGGCCTCCATGTACGTATACTCTGGTTTGCGCCATGTACTCGAAATATGGCGTCACAGTTACGGAGTGTTTGCCTTTATCCTGTTGACACTCCAGTACTGCACTTAATACCTGAAATATGTCCTGGCAGTTTGTTCGCCTCTTCGCTTGCGTTGACTGACCGAGCTTTATTTATTTGGCCATCTCGCATGAACTGGAATTCTGCTCGTTAGGTCGCTTTCCACAGTCGCATTTATCTTCGAACTTCCATGATATAGTCACGTCGATGCCGTGTTCTGCTCAGATAAAGTGACACGTTCATCAAGTCTTTTTTTTAATCTGAATCATAATGCATTCATCTCAGAGTGCATGAAACGCAAGACGGAAGAAAAAGCTTATTGAAGAATGGTATGACGCAACGAGCCTGTAAATTATCCCTGATATTTATTGATATATTAGTCGTATAAAGTGAAAGAAATAATCCTGTCTCGTATTTTCATTAGACGGACGCGCGTTGCGTTCCAAGTGCTGCCGTGTTTTGATGCTCCGGACGACCCAGACTTGCCTCAGTACTTAGTGTCAGTAGTTCTTCTGCCTCCGACGGTGGCGGGTCGTGAGTGTCGAGGAGCGCGCCGATGTGACGAAACTTGCGTCTCATGCTATTTGTACAACGATCGTTGACGCCAGTTACATGATTGCTTCTTAAAATTTCCATATAATGTGTAGTACGTTTATAGGGTAATAAATATTCTCTATCATGTCCCGTTTTGTGATTGACTTGATATTTTCCATTGTGCTAGAGTTTTGGCAGTAGCAAAAATATATTAACTGAAAAAAATATTGTTTGCCAGCATAGTTTTTTTTACATTGAATGACCGAATCGACACTTCAGCGAACTCGCCTGCGAGCTCGAAACTCTGGCACTCATAAATCCTTCAATAATGAACGGATTTTATTAAAATTTGAAATATAAGTAGATAATATCAGTAATTTGCGGACGTTATTTTTTCTGATTTTTACATCAATAACTTTTTTAATACGGAAAACCTAACTTCATTTTCAACTCTGGCACTCATAAATCCTTCAATAATGAACGGATTTTATTCAAATTTGAAATATAAGTAGATAATATCAGTAATTTGCGGACAGAATTTTTTCAAATTTTTACATTCATTACTTTTTTATTATCACGAAAAACCTAACTTCACGTTCACCTCGCAGGTTAGGTCCTAGTCAGGTCAAGTTTCAGTATTTTGGGGCATTAACAAAAAGTAATTGACGTAAAAATCTGAAATAAATCCGTCCACAAATTACTGATTTTATCTACTTATATTTCAAATTTGAATAAAATCCGTTCATTATTGACGGATTTATGAGTGCCAGAGTTGAAAATTAAGTTAGGTTTTCCGTATTAACAAATAAGTTATTGATGTAAAAATCAGAAAAAATTCCGTCCGCAAATTACTGATATTATATACTTATATTTCAAATTTGAATAAAATCCGTTCATTATTGAAGGATTTATGAGTGCCAGAGTTGAAAATGAAGTTAGGTTTTGCATTCGAGTTCGCAGGCCAGTTCGCACGCGAGTTTGCTGAAGTGTCGGACCGGTCATTGAATGTCTAGAGGCTGTCGGAGTTTTTGAAAATATTATTAATATGCGTATTTTGCACATACATTTATCACGTCAATAGAGATTATAAACTATACATTACATTTTCACCTTTGAATCGTCGAGCTCCTGAACCCTGCGTGTTTACAGTAGTATGCTATCACATTCTCTTCATCAAGTTGACATTGCAGCACTCTCCTGTCAACAATAAGTTCCAAGTATCCAATGTATGCACTGTGGTGCTTGAATTAGCGCATGGCATAAGCCAGCATTACAAATTTTTCAAATGGTGTGCAATAAAACTGATGAAGTTTGCTTTGAATGAAGAAATAATTTTTCGGGAAAAGTACGTAGTTTCGTCTGCAAATCTATCAACTATCACGCACATTGACGCGGCATGGATGAGTTTTTCTGCTCACTCTTTTATATGATCGTATTTAATTACCAAAGGCTGTATACGCGCAGGAAATCGTCTATGTAAGTCAGGTTTCCATGTATCTTATTTGTTCGGCATTTGTGTTGCCGTTGCTCTGCAGCGTTGAGCGAGGTCGCTCATCATCTTACTGGAGCCTCTCGGTGCTCGGGATGTAGGAGTTCCCTGTCGAGGTCCTGACGACGGTAGCATACTGAACATCTCAAAATGTAGGTGCTTAATCGAGATATTTTCATAACTATTATCGATGGATTGTGTCAACTTTTGTAGAAGGCGACACTCGTATTGGTGTTCAGATTAATATTGCTTCAGTGGTCGTGAGGATGGTGGGAATTCAGGCGTCTAGTGTCGTTCTCCCTCAATAGTAAAGATGTTACGTCTATCGTTCGTCGCTAAGATTATTTATGAAGCCACATATGACATTCCACTTTATTGGATTCAGATGAACGTTCGAAATCTACCAGTTGTTTCATAACTCGGTTAGATTGTAGATTCTGCTGATTGATATAATTATGGATGGAAAGACACTATATCCCTCATTATTTTCTACGCAACTGTTTCCTGTTTTTTTTTTATATTAAAAATTTTAATAGATGTATCAGTTCTTATATCAGTCGAATGTCCTGATTTTACTCGTATCCGGACGCGACTGCGAGTCACAGAGAGTGGAGCCGCTCTATGGCGCCGCGCGTGAAGCTGCCGTGGCAACTTTGCTCGTATGTCGCGCGCGTCGGCCGTTCATCCCGTTGATTTGTACGCCTGCCAAATTTCAGAGGTGTTAGTTGCAACTCTTTGCTCTCAAGCCGCTTTATTTTGATGCAGCGATAAAGTCTGCAGTGGCTCCACGGCATTGAAAATAAATATATTCATTCCGAGCTTAAAGAGCAAAGTTTTTGTTGCTGATTTTCGTGCCTTTTTCTTTTTCATCTATGAATCACGAAGAGTTTAGTTAATGTTTGTTATTACTGAAGTTGTGCAGCTCTATAGTATGCGCTGGAAACAGCAGCAGCTGCCAGACCTACAATCCTACTTCCAGTAGGCTTGCGCGGTTGGACGACATGTTGGAATAAGTTTTTCGTCATCGCGGAAAATATTGAGAACTTTATATATACGTTTATTTGTCGTGTGATGCGCATGCTTACCCGTACAGCATATATAGTGGTTATCATTCCGTGCGGAGAAACAAACTCGGCAAAGATGCAAGGAAATAAAGCTTACATAATCCAAGCCAGTATTGTGGGATCGCTGTTGTGACGCTGCAGCGCCGCAGTGTTCGTGCCGGCGTCTGGAGGCCTTGCATGAGAAGACTGCAGCTTGTGTCACTTCCCATAAAAACTGGTTTGCCGCGCTGCACTCGATCCTATACAGCTATATATATCATGTGGATATATATATATATATATTTATTTTGAATGGCAGGATTTACTTGTTAACACACGTGCGATCGATGACCAGAGAATTCGTTGATTTCTATTATCAGTGAATGGAACTTTTCTTCAGTTGAACGGTAGATCAAAAGGCAAGTTTCAGGAAGTAATTCTTATTTATTTTGTAATTAATTTTGTCCGGTAATTGTACAAACCATGTTAATATATATATATATATATATATATATATATATATATATACATTGCTCTGGTTGCTTTCACGTATCATTAAACCTAACTCAAGAATAGCCTGCGCTCTGCGTCGTGCTTCCTTATCCTTATTTTTTGCCTTCTAATCAGATCTGTTATTCTTACATTTTAACGATCTAATTCAATACACGCAAATTGATTTGATTTATGTATGATGTGTAACGTACAGTCCTAAGACAACAATCGAGGTTAGCAGAATTTTAATTTTTTTTAGTGCCTCGTTTTTCATCGTACTACTTGGTTTATCATTGGTCATTGTCACTGTAATTTATCTGCACGTTTGTTCATAATCCAACGTATATTATACACGTTCAAATGGAGAGTCACCAAGCTAAGTCTCTGTACTCATACGTGTGGAACGTCCCACATTTTGAAATTCGTGCAAAAATCATCTTCCCGACTGAATCGAGACGCTGCATATCTGCCGTAAATCTGGCAGAAATCAACACTGGTTAAATAATGTCGGTGAAAAATGGAAAATCTCATCAGGCCTCCTTCTTTTATGAGCGTGGCTGAGGTGGCTTTAATTCGTGATGATGGAGTGGCGACAGTCGAGCGACGTTCCTTACAAGGTACCGCCGCCTGGCACTGCATCGCGTGGTCTATCCACGCGATTGTATTTATGCAGATTTTATCCATTTAGATTGATTATATGCGTTTATATTGGTCGTCAATGACGCTTCTCCAATTCGTCTAACATTTTCTATCCATGCAACACTTCACAAAAATACATGCCACATCTATTTTTTCAATTTCTTTTCATTTAAATATTCAATTTACAATTTAATTCGTTTTATATGTATATCCATATTGTGTTTATTATTCTTATTTCAGAGCACGAAG
This sequence comes from Hyalella azteca, assembly GCF_000764305.2. Taxonomy (NCBI): domain Eukaryota; kingdom Metazoa; phylum Arthropoda; class Malacostraca; order Amphipoda; family Hyalellidae; genus Hyalella; species Hyalella azteca. Next base: position 167,040 of record NW_025937422.1, on the reverse strand, counting down.
TTGTTCGCTCGAAGCCATTGTAATTACGTGGGCCGTCGCATTATTCTTCTGCTCCTCTGAGGGGTATATTTCGTTTCAATTCAGTACGAGCTCATGCATAGCATTTATTTAAAGACAAGACATTCATTTATCATATATTTTTATGAATGTGAATTCATTGTCCACATATTTCAATTTTTTGACATTTTATAACTGAAATTCAATTAACCGCGAAAATCAATTAATTAACTGAATTCATGTACCGAGGGCCCATGCCTTGCTAAATTTTTGTTCTAGCAGGAATTATAACGAGTTTTTTTAATTCATATGACATTTTTTCGGGAATTATCTTGGTAACAATTTTTGTCCGTCCGGTGAAGATCTGCTATAAAGTCGTCGAGAGCAGCTCCACTGGGATTTATTCGGGCGCGTTTTCGTTATGCATAATAATCTGAAGCGCTATTTAAAATTTAAACTAAATAATATTGAATTTTATTCAACTTCCCGTGAAATAAAAAAATTCCTGGATAAAAATCCTGGTTTAAACTTTTGTGGACATGCACAGCTCCTGCCTTATTTTTCAGCACAGACAATGAGTCTTATTCACATCGATTACTTACCATGCAGAATTTAGCAATTCTACAATTTAGAATAGACAAAGTTCTAAGGGTTCTACTGAGTAAGTATCGGTAACTGGACTCTGTCATCATCTTTTCAATTTTTTTGTGAAATTCTTGAATCATGATGATGTATTGTAATTGTAACAGCCTTAATTTATTTATACGATGGAGATGAAGGAACAGCGAATTCGCTGAAGAGCGACCATGCAGAACCACAGCGGCTACGGTGCCCTACAGTCATCGACTTGTTCATCGATCATCATTGGTGCTGGAGCTTTGTGGTTAAACTGCTAAGTTGAATATGATTGCAAGTGTAGCGTATTATCGCTGTATAATTTCCCATTTCTATGCTTATACATTTACGCTTCTTTTTTGTAAAATTTATTTACACTTTGATTACGAAAAAGTCGTACACTAGTGAAATGATTGAATAATGAGATATTATTTAATAATGATGCCTCTGTCTCAGAATGAGCTCTTATCCAATAGCATGGAAGCTTTATTAAGACTTCCTTGTTCAAATGAATAACTTAATTTGTCGGCGTCACCGCTTTTTTGAATATTACTGTCGTAGACATTCGTTGTCTCGATCTACATTGAAGATGCGAGCGGTTGTCCACGTTCTCTCCAAAATTCCCCTAACATGAAGATCAAACGGAAAAATCTTTATCCAAATGGCAGCTGAATATCTATATTCTATACTAAATGCGATCATTTAAAAATTCATTCCTTCTTTGAATGATCCCTAATTATTCACGCTAGAACAAACATTATAATCATTAATTGTTACGAGTGAAATCGTCTGATCAAAGTGAGGTCCAATATTTCATCCACCTCTCGTAGTGTTCACTATATACGTAGAAATTAACGCGAATTTGCTTGCAAAGTGAATCAAGTTTAGGATAAAATGTGGCTTATTTCAAGGCCCCAATTTTCATGAAGTTATTAGATCTGGCGGTGGAAAACTAAACCATGTCTTTAGGGGTAATGCATTCTTATACCTGTGTAAGGTCCACAAAACTAAGAATTAGTGGCATTCTTCTCGTGCTTTTCAAATTGTGAAAAGATCAAGTTAATGCCAAAATTTGTGTATCATATATTAGCTGTACCAGCATCGTGTGTGCTGTTTTAAGATTTTATGTTCGTCAATGCTTCCCAGCTTTTCTAACCCTAAATGGAAATGGATTTCACCTGCACAACGGAAGTCACCGAGGCATCTAGTCACACGAGCATTGGTCCGCTTCGAGCAGCGAAAGTTTGTGTCTTCAGCTTGTCTTGACAAGTAAATTCTCGAGCCTCGTAGACCAAAAAAGTTCTATCGGAAACTCATTTCGTTGAGCAGTTTCTGGTCTAGCTACTTAAGCCTGAGTAGTTGGCATGAAACAGGAAATTGAAGCGGAAAATCTCCCTTTGAGATTTTCCGTATTGAATATTGCCTCTCTGGTTGTCGTCAGTGCGTTCCCTGCATTTTGTGCTGAACTCTCCGCTTAACTCGTCGTTGCTCGGGAGACCGAATCTTGCATGCCGCGATAATTTTCGAAACATTGTAGTGTTAATTATTGAAATATCTGCTCACTCCAATACTTAACGTGACAATCCTATCCATTGACGAAACGTGACGAATTCCAGTTAAAAAATTAGAAATTGATTTACTATTTATTTGAACCGAGTTATTTTTTATTGCAACCTTACCTTTTCCCAGCTTTACAATGCCACGTGAAACCACCGCTTATATTGATATTCCATATCCAGGCATTATCGTTGATACGCTGTCGATTAGTTCTTACGTATTTAAAACGGCAGGCATCAAATAAACTCCCACTTTAATTATATGAAGGGTCGGTCGGTCGGAATGTGAATTTTGACAGAAAAACCTTCCTCTAGCCTAGTTGACGGCGAAATAATTAAATCTAGGGAGAGCTCGACAGAGCGTCAGACTAAATGTGAAATTTGAATATATACTGAAATTGAGATAGAAAAATCTTTGCTGAATTAACTTTTTACCACAATTTAGAGTTCGATAGTTCGCATTAGAAATTGCTAACAACTGGAAGCTGCATTTGTCTTCATTGTTTGTAGCGCCTATCAAGTACAAAAAATTAGCTGGCTTCCACTTTCAGTTGTTACTTACTTAGAAGTTATTTTACGCTGCGTCTAATTATTTTAAGTGTCGAACACGCAACTTAATGCTCTAATGTCCACTGTTCTTGTTCGCCCGGTCACCTCGCCGTTTTCGACCTGAACTTATCACTGTTGGTTAAGTTATTTAAGTGTCATGATTTCGAATGTCGTCAGCTTTCGTCATTGATGGGCAGAAAGTCTAGCGTAATTGTTCCAATGATAATAGCTTTTACGAAAAGTTTTTTTTATTGTCATTGTCACGGTACAAATTAACTGGTAAGGCTTGTAAAACAGCCTTAATATATGCACGAGAGTGAAGTTCGAGACGATCCTTGTGTACGATGAGATGATAGACGTGGCCTTGGTTGCCTTAATATGCACTGAATTATTGCTCACCGGTTTAGCCGAATGCCTTACGGCTACAGTGGTGCGATTGGCCAACGTAGGCTAATGTTTATCATTTTATTTGCACTCGTGTGCTAGTGTCGTTCTGGAGCCGTGGCTGGAATCCTCCATTGGAGCGGAGACATTCCACGCAAGCCTCCAGGGAATGGATTGGCTTGAGGTGTTGCATCACAGAGCGCCATGCATGCACTCCGCAAACACGATGAGCTCGACATCCATCTGAAATGGAAGTATGCTCTGCATCAATACCTTGACTCTCAATGAATGCTTTAATAAATTCATAATATAAAATAGTTTTGTAACATTGTCGTAATTTGAATCAGCTTAATTATCCGAGCACGAACATATAATTAAATTTCCCCTAAGAAGGTCGATGACTGAAAGGACACTCCTGCCTTGAGTGCAATCGATTCGAATATTTGCCATGTGTTTCTCTTAGTAACTTATGCAAAATTTTTATTCGCAGCCTTTTCCTTTGGGCGATTATGGTTCATAATATTTGGAGAGAAGATAAATTCATCGCTTATTACGATTTTTCTATCTAGGCAAACTTTAGTATGATGCAACTGCAGCATTGCTGCTGTGCCAAAAGGAAGACGAATTATTAAGAATATTTGTTGGAATTATTCCTAATGAAACTCCAACTCTCATTCCTATGTAGGAAAATTGCATCGCAGAAGCTTTTTGAAGCTGATGAATAGGTTGTAAATACTTGGAATTATCCGCAGCGCCACGAGCATGGCTAGTTCGCCAGACCTGACATCTCACCATGGACATCGTCATTCACCATTCTTCTCTGTTATGCAGAGGCGAGTCATCGGTAAGCAAGAAAATCCTTCAGAATTACTAGGAACGGATTAGAATAGTAACGTCTCGCTAGGTTAGCAGGACGTTCTCCGGAATTTGAAAATACTGTTATCTCGAATCTCGTCATTTCAAATACTATCATGCTGGATCATGTCATCCGGGTTTTAGTCATCCTATATCTAGTTAATATACAAATTATTCTGAATGATTGATCCTATTTAATAAGTTCGTATTAATTTCAGTAGAAATTCAAATGAATAGTTAGAATAGCTTATACCTCCATGGAAAGAGAACGATTCAAATTTTTTTTTTTACAATTCTTTAATATCTCCCTTGTGCTACACGGCAAGCATCTAAACTGCAGCCTGAACTCGTCCCACACGAAAAAGCATATCTTCTGTTACTGAGTGCACCGTAGCTGTGATACGCGGTTCTTCAGATCAACCAGTTGCTGGTAGAGGCGGGACGTAAACAGAGTTGCTGGTAGAGGCGGAACGTAAACAGAGCTGCTGGTAGAGGCAGAACGTAAATAGAGTTGCTGGTAGAGGCGGGACGTAAACAGAGTTGCTGGTAGAGGCGGGACGTAAACAGAGTTGCTGGTAGAGGCGGGACGTAAACAGAGTTGCTGGGTAGAGGCGGGACGTAAACAGAGTTGCTGGTAGAGGCGGGTCGTAAACAGCTTCCTTGACGTAACCCCACAAGAAATGGTCCCATGGGGAGAGATCAGGTGATCTCGGTTGCCAGAAGTGTAGAGATCTTCACATCCTATGCGTCCTACCAACGCTTAGGAAGTGGCCGATCCGAGAAGTTTCGGGCATCAAGATGACAATTATTTTGGATATTGAATATTTATGAATATGTAAAAAATTTAAGTTTTCTATTTCCATTGGTGTATAAATTATTTATTTTCAATTTATACTTATATGAATACGAATTTATTAAATTTGGTTCATCATATGGAATAACCCTGTATAATTGCTAAACATGAGAGACGTTATTTGAAGAATGTCCAAATTTACCAACTTTTAAAATAAACTGACACTTGACTTCCGGTTGGATGTTCGAAAGGACTTCCATCTTCATTATTAAAAACCATTTGAGCTTGGGCAGAAGCTGTTCATTAATGCAAGTTTCGTTGAAGACCATGCAGAGAGTCATGTCGAGTCATGTCCCTTATTTCTAATTAACAATTTTCTTATTGATTTATCAATTCGGCGAATTAGGTTCCTGGCAGGATTTTGAAGTTCAAGTATACAGTTTCTAATGGACATTTTTTGCGATTATTTAACACTCATTATCAAGAAAGTGAAGAGTCTTGCAACACTTGAAATTTATATTTTGGAATGACAATAGTACGGAGAAAATTTCAACGTCCGGATTAATCCGGTGGTTGGCAAATTGATGGCTGGAGACTCGTCCTTGATGATGAGAGCCTCTGCTATCGCTAGTCTTGTAGTATCGTGACACCGCATAATGATGCTGGTGCACAATGTTGTCCTGCAATCAGAAATGTCGTGCAATCATATACGATAGTCTCGCTGTGAGCTACGCTCATATGCTTGTTTAGCCACCCAGATTGTGGGTGAAATGTAAGGCGGCAGCTCACGGCCGGAACTAGTTAAACCGATGTAATTTACATTCTGAAGAAGTCTACAACCTTCTTTCTTAAAGGAAAATTTGTAAACAACATTGGTTTCTTCTCAGTCGTACGTATTATTTTTCATGATCAAATTTTTCACTTTCTTGTTTATGTAGTAAATAAAAAGTTTTATTCGGTCAGTTGAGGTTGTGCTTCTGATGTTATTTTTCTCAATTCGGTTAAAGACTCGTTCATCTGTCTGATCTGATTTTTGAGCGTGATGCTTCTGCTTGATGCTTCCGTTGTTTCATTGTCAGGTCGGTTTTGACGTGCTCGATAATTAGAAATTGTAGAGTCGATAGTCTTGTTCGCATAGTCGTTTCTGTATAAACAGACGTGAAGAAAGTCTTCGCTTATGCATTTCTGGCGAATCACCAAATAACACAGCTATAGCGTTATTGTTTATTTTCAGTCGTTTCAGAAGCTATACGCTCTTGTGTTCTTGAGGGATCTCTTAGGCGCTGCACTGCTGATGTCCTGCATCTTTGCTTTATCCATTACATGTATATTAGGCTATTAGCTTACTGCGCGGGGTTAGTATAAATTGTTTTGTGCCTTAGAGTTTTAACTGCGGTTGCTACTTCTGAACAAGCTATTTGCGGGTAAATTTTGAAATTGCTCACATGCATATTGACACGCATGTCAATATGCATCAATATAACATGCTCACATGTTATATTGATGCGGCCGTTAGAGCGGCTTCATGCCGAGGCCATTTGTGGTTTACGCGAACGCATTTTTTTCATCTTATTTCTTTGTTCGGTTTCAGCGCACGTGCTGTCGTTGAATTTTTCCTGCAGTCCTATAGGAATATATGAAAATAAATTAATTTGTTCTGGTACAGGTTAATTTAATTCCTTTTGAAACTGTTACGCATATGGTGTCATTACCGTGTCAATGAATGTATCTTTCTGCGAAGTGTTATTTATTATTTAATTATGTATCGCCACCCCTACGCATAATTTACAGCGTCTTATATATTATAAACATTTGATTCTTGTATGCTGATTTTCACGTCGTGCGAGTTCCGTGTTGACAATTTCGCCTTTCTTATCCCTTTGGAACGTTTAAAAAATTATTTGCAATCGCAATTTAACTAATTTAGAATTAATTTGCAAACGTGATACTCTTCTTACGGCCCAAAAAATGCAATTATATATTTTTTTGCTCGTTATGCGTTTACAATAATCTGATCAAATTCACAGTTGAAAAATATCGATTCCATAAAGTGATACATTCGGGTTTTTAGTTGACCTAAAAAGTTACCCTATGCAATGCGGCTTGCAACAATTCGGAAACGTCTCGATAATTTTCCGTTAGCTAACATTCATGATAACTGCGACGGTGCAGTGCATCATACTTGCATATACTTGACACCATAGAAATACAGGCAGTCAGAACTGCAGTGCATCAGTTATTGACCATACTTGACCCCATAGAAATACAGGCAGTCAGAGCTGCAGTGCATCAGTTATTGACTATACTTGACCCCATAGAAATACAGGCAGTCAGAGCTGCAGTGCATCAGTTATTGACTATACTTGACCCCATAGAAATACAGGCAGTCAGAGCTGCAGTGCATCAGTTATTGACTATACTTGACCCCATAGAAATACAGGCAGTCAGAGCTGCAGTGCATCAGTTATTGACTATACTTGACCCCATAGAAATACAGGCAGTCAGAGCTGCAGTGCATCAGTTAATGACTATACTTGACACCATAGAAATACAGGCAGTCAGAGCTGCAGTGCATCAGTTAATGACTATACTTGACACCATAGAAATACAGGCAGTCAGAGCTGCAGTGCATCAGTTAATGACTATACTTGACACCATAGAAATACAGGCAGTCAGAGCTGCAGTGCATCAGTTAATGACTATACTTGACACCATAGAAATACAGGCAGTCAGAGCTGCAGTGCATCAGTTAATGACTATACTTGACACCATAGAAATACAGGCAGTCAGAGCTGCGGCCCTCGCCGTGGCTACCGCGGGTTGGCAAGTGCAGCGCGCGTGCTGAGCTCGTCCTTCATACGCTGCTGGTATACAATGCGTAGAGTCATGTCCCTTATCATGAATTACTGTCATTGCTATTATCTCTGCTGCGTCTGTAACTGGATACTAGAACTACCATCGTTACACGTAGATAGAGTTTAATGGTTCAACATTAAAAAAATATTCCATGTTAGTAACGATGGCTCGATTTTGGAATCTTTTTGACCGCGGCCAATTTCCATCATTAATGGGTATGTAGGGTTATATTTTCCATGATTCATGTATTTCAACGAAAATATAGATATTTCCATTGGCTATCTTTAAATCTAGCAGTAATAACGATGTTATAATACCATATATCATACGGTGTAAAAACTAAATCGTAACATAATTTTGAAATTAAATGCAATTTATGCCTAAGGTCACTGTAAACAACATTGGGCAAAATGTGGTCAAGTGAGCTCCGTTTTCAGCTAAATTGTGTCAAAAATGAACGAGGTTACCTGACGCTGGCCGCTGCAGTATAATTATCCATTCATTTTTATGCACCGTGTATGTGCTCGGGTTTCAGCCGTGAAAGGTCTTCATAATCCGACGTCCTCGCTGCATTTCTGCATTGTGCGTTCCCTTTCTCTTCATTTCTTGAAGGTTCGATTTTTCTTTGAAGACAGAGATGCCCTCAAACGCAAATGAACTCGTCGTGCTCTTATTCAGGACGGGCGGCAGCAAGAGACTGCGTGGCTTCGTATCTTGCCACTCGCAGGGGCCTCCCCTCGCTCGTCCATTGAAGGCATCCAATTGGATTGCCCTTAGCACCGAAGCAACTAATTCACGTAATTTATTCTACGACGAAAGCTTTAGATCGGGCATAATTAATTTTTAGATCATCTTTCCCTCATTAAAATGAGATTGTCTAGTATTTAAATATGAAATTCTTTAAAATTTCTACATTATTCACTGAATTCGAATTTAAATCCATGTCATGCTTTTAGACTTGAGGACGGCTAATGCCACGTCACAAATTGGTTTCGAGTAAATCGAAGATAGCGTCATTACAGGCTAATGGATATCTAATTTTCGGCCGCTCGTCATTTAAAGTCTAAAATTTGCAATTCTCCAGGGCGTTAATGCGAGCTCTGGGGATTGAGAATTGCGTCCTACTGCATGGGTCCAACGTAATTGGAGCAACTTGTCGTTTATTATTACTTTTTAAAAATTATCTGTCAATTATGGTAATGGAAAGTAACTGCTAATGTCTTTCATCTAAAATTTCTTATCATTTTTTATTTCATAAATTTTTTCATAAAATTCTCAAAATTTATGATTTAGTTTAGTGAAAAAATTGAAGGAACAGCAAGGACAAGAAAATTCCTTTGTACTCTTCTTGATGATCGAATTAAAAAAACGAATGTTAACAAGAAATATTTATTGACAACCCTATGTATACAAACTTCTGACTGAAGTTGATATAGTGAAGCACTGGTCCAGCTTCTGAAAATGAAGCCTACACGCTTGCTTCTTGTACCAGAAAGACCACGTCATGTCTCTGCAACTTCCTTGACACAACAGCGCTGCATAAGACAGCGACAACACATGTCCATGTCTGAACCGAGCGCTGCAATTTTCATCGGTTGCTGCCAAGCAACCTTGCGCAGCATAAAACTATCTTTCCGTTGCACATTTTGTTCTCTGTTGCCAAATTGTATTTCCATTAGTACGGATGAAGAAACATAAGCCTGTCCTACGTTAACGTGTTCCCCGTATATACGTTGTGTTAAGTCGGTCCCGCGGTATATGATTTCTGAGGAGTTTTAATCTGTGCGTGCTGTTCCTATTGAGTCCTTAGAATATGTCAGCGACGGCACATTCCTGCGGGGGATATTTCCGACCGTGCTCCGGCATTTATGACTCCTCGGATGCGCGACCTCTGGATATCCGGAGATCGTCCACTACGCCACTGAAGTATTTCCAGCAACACCACGATGCTTTTTCATTGATCATGGATGCCAGGATGGAGACACAATTGTCATGAAGCAGCCGTTCTGCTGATACAAGTTGGCACACTTCTGCAAATCATTTCTCCACAGGAATCCATGTTGTCTTACATCAAGTGGAAGTGCATTTAGGCATCGAACCGGCTATTTTATTTTCATTTTTATTTATCACTGCGACTACTGCTTTTTGAAAATACACTCCGATACTTTTCGCAAATTCTTTTGTTTTTCTACGTTTCAATAGAGGTACTTTTAGCAAGTGGCTGATCATAACGATTCGTTGCTTATTAGTACAGGCCATGTTAAAATCTAGCAGATAAGAAAAATGTATTTTTTATTTATTTAGTTACCGTTAAATCGTAGTAGATAAGATTAATGAGTTATTAATTAATACGGCAATGTTACCACGTAACAGAATAGAATGACGAGTTATTTATTAATGCAGTTAATGCTAACATGGAGCAGATAAGAATGTCGAGTTATTTACTGAAGCGTTGGTCCGTGTGTTGTGTTGTGCAATAGCTTACACAGAGCGTGGCTCGGCTTGCTCTGAACAACACGCGCAATACAATGGCTCTGTTTTGACTCCTGAGCTGGCGTCGCTTGAGATGCTGCTTATTGAATGCTGTCACACTTTCTAGGCGACATTTTGAGTATTTGCACAATTTTGGTAATTTTGTTAAGTATATGCACAATTCTGATCATTTTGTTGATTATTTGCACAATTCCGGTAATTTTGTTAAGTATATGCACAATTCTGATCATTTTGTTGATTATTTGCACAATTCCGGTAATTTTGTTAAGTATATGCACAATTCCAGTAATTTTGTAAAGTATACGAACAATTATGCATGGTAACTTTGTTGAGTAAATTCTCAATTCTGGTAATTTTGCTAAGTATTTACATAATTTTGGTAATTTTGTTAAGTATATGCACAATTCTGGTATTTTTTTAAGTACATGTACAATTCTGGTAATTTTGTTTTGTCCCTAAAGAGCAGCATCAGTTGTTCTAATAATGTAGCTAGTTAATGTTCTGAAAATGCACATCAATTTGAGTTTCACCACGAGCTGCTCAATAGGACGCAACATCATTAAAAAATTATTACAATGAAATAGCATTCGAGTAAAGACGTTCATTTTCATGCTTCGTCTCATATCCTTGGTTTACATTCCTATGTTTGAATTGCTGCCAAACAAATTATTTCGATAAACACCAAATTTTATTCAAGTTTGTCATCACTAATATGAAGTTATGATAATTGTAAGGTATACAATTCCCATTACATGTTGCCGCTCTAGGTTCGTTCTACCCGCGATATACTGCACGACAATTTTCTCATCTCCTGTCATAGCCGTGCTGGGATCTCTTCGCTTTTGTGCAGCGTCCTCAAGCTGTGGCTACTTTTTGAAATTCTGAGCCCGCCTCTCACGTCCAAACTTATTCTGCCTCCATTGTGCAATGCCTTGGCCGCACACAATTAACTAGGCGCTTGAGACGCATACGGACGCCACGACACTCTATTTTTTGGCTGGGTCTATGCCACATTTACTTCTCGTGCACGCCACACTCCCTTCTCATGCACGCCACACTCCCTTCTCATGCACGCCACACTCCCTTCTCATGCACGCCACACTCTTCTCATGAACGCCACACTCTCTTCTCATGCACGCCACACTCCCTTCTCATGCACTCTACATTTTCTTCTCATGCACGCCACACTCTATTCTCACGCACGCCACACTCTCTTCTCATGCACTCTACATTTTCTTTTCATGCACGCCACACTCTTCTCACGCACGCCACACTCACTTCTCATGCACTCTACATTTTCTTCTCATGCACGCCACACTCTCTTCTCATGCACGCCACACTCTCTTCTCACGCACGCCACATTTTATTCTCATGAACGCCACACTCTCTTCTCGTGCACGCCACACTCTCTTCTCATGCACGCCACACTCTCTTTTCATGCACGCCACACTCTCATGCACGCCACACTCTTCTCATGCACACCACACTCACATGCACGCCACACTCTTCTCATGCACACCACACTCTCTTCTCACGCACGCCACACTCTCTTCTCACGCACGCCACACTCTCTTCTCACGCACGCCACACTCTCTTCTCATGCACGCCACACTCTCTTCTCATACACTTCATTCTCCTTTCTATACCAACTCCTCCGCCCGACTCCCTGAAAAGTTTCTTATGCTTTCGCTGCTCGCAAATCTCTTTTCTTGTCGGAAATGTGACATCGTTCCATAATACATTTCAGATCAAGCTTTTTATGTCACTCCTGATAGCTGTTTGGATTTCACTTTAAATTATATTAGATTTTTGTGGCGCCTGATTAATTTTCGTACAATTAAAGTTGCAAGTAACGTGCTTAATGATTTGCAGTTTGCAAACCGTTTGCTCCTTATTTTCGAAATTTTATTTTAAAGAATTGGCTTTTGTTGTATTTTGATAATATAGCAATTTATTTAGTGATGCTCTTAGTGGGGCTTTTATAACGCATACTTTCTCTATCGGGTGGTTCTCTGTGTTTCTTTCTGTTGTGTATAGTCTTACTCACACACGATGTTCATGAGCAGCCTGTACAGTGTTGCTCACACACGATGTTCATGAGCAGCCTGTATAGTGCTGCTCATCCACGATGTTCATGAGCAACTTGTATAGTGTTGCTCACACACGACGTTCATGAGCAACCTGTATAGTGTTACTCATCCACGATGTTCATGAGCAACCTGTATAGTGTTACTCATCCACGATGTTCGTGAGCAACCTGTATAGTGTTACTCATCCACGATGTTCGTGAGCAACCTGTATAGTGTTACTCATCCACGATGTTCATGATCCAGCAACCTGTCGCTTCAGAGAGAAAACATCAATTTGATTTCTATCAATTTCTATGTTTACATGCTTCATTGAAATGTACTAATTCTATCATTTTGCTGTATGCAAAAACTTTAGACATGTCAGACGCCATTTATACTCCTGAGGAAAGGTTTAAATTATGCAATTTGTTTTATTTTAAAAGTTTCACGTGAAAATAAGGCACCGCTTACGAAGCACACTTTTTTCATTCCTGCTACGGCCGACAGCCTCTATTTTGTCAGCAATATAATTTGTTAATTAATCTCTCAGGAATATTCTGAAAGCGATACATTATATGCATATGGTTGCCTATAATATTTCCACTGAGCTTCGCCTAGCGCTGTCCCTTCAAATTAAGCCTATACGTGCCTATTAATTAAGCCTATACGTCCCTTCAAATTAAGCATACGTGCTCCTTGGTTGATGCAGATATTCAAGTCATTATTTTTATACAATCTAGTTTATGTGCCCATATTGAGTAAATATTTCTATAAAAAAGTGTTTTTTTATCTTCATTTTTTCATCAAAGATTGCAAAAAATCGTCTCCTTATATCGAAATTATAAAAAGTTCTTTTTAGTCACTATCATAGTTATTTCTAACCTATAACAATGACAGTTTCCAATTTTCTTGATAATAATTGACGAGACTGTCGATGATGTAAGAAATTTCCCGACCTGCCCATAAATTCGTTTCGCATCCTAAACTGAAGTTTTTAGGATGACGTAGGAACGCGATGAGATCCTTCATGCTGCTCCCTCTGGAATTTATTGGTTGCGGGGTGACATTTTACTCGAGTCGACACAAAATGCGTGCTCCAAATTGAAGATGGTAACATGGCGATTCAGAGCATCCGAAATACGGATCCAGTAAAATATCTATTTTGGTGTGCAATTCAGATGTTTGGACGTTGGGATCGTTCACTGCTTGGCACTCGAATGCCGTGAAAACTCTGTAATATAACTGGAATTGATCACTAGGCCTTTGTACGTGTGCTAACATCGTAGGGCTTAGTTTTATTTTTCGCGGTCGGGAATTTCCGTAGTTGCTTCGAAAACATTATACATTCCCGTACATTAATTATAAATTAATTTCATTCCCCGTATAAATTAATTTCAAGAAGATTATAATAAACTTTGTTAGACTAATTTTATTCTCAGTGGATTTCATCAGTCAGTATATCTTTCATCAAATTCAAAACACTAACGTTGACCTTCAGTCGAACTCTATTGAAGCTTCTCGTATCGGTCAGAAGGGAACATTTGTGCATATGGCGCAGGCGTGGAAGTCACCCTATAGCCTGACGTCCCGTAAGTGTTTCAAGTTTGAGCTCATTTGACCGACTCTTCGGTGAGATATTGACTCGCTCACGGCCCTTGTGGGACAACTATGCTCCCTCAATGGCCTTCATCTTGCCCAACAATGCTCCTGGAATGACCTACGTTGTTGCTGCTTAAACATTTTCTTTCTCATCAGGACTCATCGTAGGAACAAAATTAAATTTCGTAACATCTAGTGGAGATGAGGATTTAATATCAGTTACAAAGTTTAGCTTCTAATTTCGCTGCGGTGATGTTCTACGATGCATATAACTATTGTTCGTTCAAGCATTGGAGTGAGAGTTATTTAGCGTCATTATAGATAATACTACATATTTTTACCTATGCTGAATCTTCTATATTTTGTCTATATTACATATCTCGGGGTCCTTGAATATGCGAGCATCTCTGACCCGTAGTGTAGGTTGCCTGGCTACTTTCGAGGCGACATTGCTCTTACTTTCAGAACATCTCCTATATAGAAGATCCGTCCACAATATTTGGAAGAGTTTGCAACTACCAAAACATTGCTTATACTTTGTTCTAAATTCTCATTTTGAAGAATCTTACTTTAGTCATATGATCTTACATTTGAATTCATTAGTTACTCAATAATCATTGTTTACTATTCATCTTTACTTCCAATCAAAAAAGCGTGATATTGAGACCGCGGTACAATAAAAAATCTGAAATTCACGGAAAGTCACCAAAATTCCTTTAGTCATCGAAGTGCCAAAGCTTTAGGCTACCTGTAAGGAAGGAAGTACCTCCAAATTTTATGAAATCTTAAATATAAAAGAATATTGTTGTTTTTCCGAATAATTGCCTGCTTAAATAGAATTTTGCAATATTACGTAGTCCGAAAATGCCCCAAAACAATATATATTAGTAACGTTGAGTATGGACATGCAACTGAGGTTATTTTTTGCAGTGTAACAGGCGTTATACGTCGCATAATCCAGAATTTTTTCACCCTGAGAGGCGTGCTACTCTGCAGTTCCATTTGGCAGCCAGAAGCAAATACCAGCTGAGCGATCGACAATCGTGAAGTATTCATGTAGCTCCTGCGCTACAGGAACCTGTACCGATCGCTGCACTACAACAGACTCGCGCTTCTCTGAGTTCTTCTTCTTATCGCTAGTGTTTTGACCACAGCACATTACGTGCACTGTGGTCAAATCTTAAGCCCGGTCCTCCATCCATTTTGTGTATGTAGTCGCTCTCAATTTGATGCTGCATCATATGAGGTTATTAACGCGCACATTACTTTTTGACACGTGCCTCAATTTTTTGTTCCATAAGATATCAAATATTACGACCCAAGCTGTACGTAAAGTCGCTCATGCATCGACTGGTTTCTCAGTGTAGAATAATTTGACACATGTTGTGATTCTTCCCCACTCGTTTCTGGCGGATACGA
Source organism: Hyalella azteca (assembly GCF_000764305.2). Lineage (NCBI taxonomy): Eukaryota > Metazoa > Arthropoda > Malacostraca > Amphipoda > Hyalellidae > Hyalella > Hyalella azteca. The sequence continues at coordinate 151,855 of NW_025937422.1, read as the reverse complement.
AATTACGAAATATTTATTAGGGAAATTTCTTAAGAACGTCCTAAGCATACACAGTATATACGATAATTATTCGTAGTGCATGGCAGATATTGCAGCTAAGTGCTGAGTGGCTAAAATTTACCAAATTATTAAGGTAAAATTCGGAGTTTCTAGTTCACTATTCCATCGTTAAGTGCTGCCTATCCCAGCTGAACTGCCGTAGTATATATAGCTGCGGATACGGTGCAAAGGATCGTATTGACAAATGTACATTGGGAGCTTGGGAGAAAATCCTTAACACTGTATGTGTTTACCTTGTATGACGGTCGTCTTGAAGCTGTTCACACCGTATTTACTTTCACTAATGTTCAACATTTTATATTATTATTGATACATTAACAAGCAGGCATCCTTGTTTGTTGAGATATGAAAAAATTTATAATTCAGTACAACTTAGTTCGACCATGTTCGTCGGGGCATAATTAATCTCATTAAAACCGAATGTCATGTTCATCTGAACAAATCCGCAGTTTAATTTATATTTTATCCGCGTGCAATTAATCGTTCCATAACGATGTAGCGTTTTTATTTTATTTATGGTAGCCGTATTAGGAGCTTTGTTCGACATTTTTAATCGGAATTTTTATAACGCCAACATTTTAGTGGAAAATTTTGTCACTCGCTACTCGGTTTAAAATCTTTTGAATTTTACGATGACAATTATCGCATGTGGCACCTGAAAATTTTTGAGAATGGTGATTAAATTAATATTTCATTACTTACTGAATTGTAAGTAAGATCATAAGATTTTTGTTGTTGTCTGTTTAAATCTGTTGTCTATTTTTAAATCAAGGTTATTCGAATATCCACGGGAATTTCCATGGCTTGCTTCCTCTGAATGGTTATATTTTATGCCGAATATCCCTAAGTTAACTGAAGCTGCGACGCGCCTGTAAATTGCCGTGTGCTCGCAGATCATGCACAAGAAGGTGGCGTGCGCTCGCGTACGCTCGTCGCCCCCGAATACCAAGAGACCATTTACGCTCAAGTGTCTTCACTCGAAGACCGCGTCGTAAACTGCAGCACCAGCTTAGCACTTGAATTATTGGATTGCTCGAGGCTTCGTCTTAGTGTGCTCCTTGCTATCCTTCTTAGCTCGCTTGTCTGCACAACAAGCCAGACGGGCCGCTGTAGCTGCATCCCTGCTATCAACACCGCTAGCGTGTTGCAACACTGCTCTGCGGGTCGACGTCGATCGTAGATCTTTCAGGCCATGCTATGTTTGATTTATGTATAATTTCGTTATTATTACTTCGGTGATAGATACATTGACTCATTTGATTGTTCAGCAATGGGTTGAATCTTATTCTAAGATAACGCATTCATACTGCGCTATACTGCAGTGATAGATACATTGACTTATATGATTGTTCAGCAATGGGTTGAATCTTATTCTAACATAGCACATTCATACTGCGCTATACTGCGGTGATAGATACATTCACTTATTTGATTGTTCAGCAATATGTTGAATCTTATTCTAAGATAGCGCATTCATACTGCGCTAAACTGCGGTGATAGATACATTGACTTATTTGATTGTTCAGCATTGAGTTGAATCTTATTCTGACACATCCAGCACTCTGTTACCAGCCTGAAATTACAGCAGTGGTTTCGTTCGAGCTATGAACGTCCGGGAACATTTACGATACGTTGCGGCATTGAGTGTTAGAAATGAAGACATCGGCTGTAAGTTGCGAACCACCGTTGCATTTATGCTATGACCGTAAATGATTATTGGATGTTCTTTGTGATTTCATGCAAGAATTGTGATTTGTGATTTCATGAGCAAAAATGGTGCAGGGAAATTTTCATCTGTCCGAAAAAAATCATGCATATTCATTGTGATTTGTATATTTTCGTTTTTTTCCTCCCAATTTAGTGGCGCACTAAAATATTTGTGATAGTCAACGCGTCAGCAGCAGAGTTCGCGCAAGTCCCCTCGAGCGTCTGGCATTCAGATCAGAGCTTGCATGCTCGTGCTGGCACTAAGAGGCAGTTGAAATCCTACTCCTTTTTTTGACTGCAGAATGAAATCCAGAGAAGAAAGTGAGACTGAAAGCCATGAGCTTCCTCGTAGCCCGGCCCTCATCCCCAGTTCCTATAGCGCTGGTCCCGAGGGGACGACATTCAATTTTTAACCCTACTTCCTCTGGCAGTTTTTTTGCATTTTTTCTCGAAAATGAATAGAAAAATCCAAAAATCCTCAAAGATTTTTCAGCGATTTAGCGATGATTTTCCTTCGTATGGATGACGTTGCCATGTACGGAATAAAAATTGTAGGTTACTACCACACAACTTAATTGAAAAGAACTTAGATAATATGTGCACACGATCATGTCGGGCAAATTGTGCTCATATGTTACGACCTTAACAGAAGTGTGGAGGCCCTCAAATGGTAGGAGACTCTCAGTCACAAGGAACTTGCCGAAGAATTACGAATACGGAGGGTAATCAAGTTGACTTAATTTATTGTCAGTTTATTATTGTGTTTAAAAAATTTACAAAGTTTTAAAAAACTCAGGGAATTCAACTAGTAGCGAAGTAGTAGTTTAAATCTAACGCAAGATTAAATATTTTAGCTTCTATCTAATCGAAAATATTTCAAGCATTGACGGTTATTCAATTCGTGCAAGCAGAGCTGAAAAATGCGAGTCTTCTTTTGTCCACTTTCTGAAGACTTGGTTCATCACGACTCGCCTCACGTTCAGGCGGCAGCTGTTCTTGCACAGAACAAAAAAGAATTCAAGTGAAGTCGCATGAGTTCTCAATGCCTGTAAAAAATTTAACGTGTTATTGGTGTCCAACGCAAACTTCTATTCACGGCCTTTACTGTTGAAAAGACACGACGCGACAATACTTTCATTAATTCCTAGTTTTAATTAATTATAGAACTCCGGCTAGCCATAAATGCAGAGCGCAGCTTGAGGCTAAAGCATCTAAATCTCAACGGCCTAATTCAGCTGTGAATACACGGAGCTTTGTTGCTGCGTTCTCTTCGTGGACATGTTAGTGCCACAGCCATCGTGCTCACCTTCAACTAGCACGCAATATACTTTCATTGTGTGGTGCTGAAATCCTATTGAACAAAATGGGAATTATTTACTGCACTTTTCTACATTTCAACAACTTAATGAAATCACGAAATTATGCATTTATACAGATTAGTAATTTTACGATTCTTTCCCATGATATTACAGTCGACAAAAATGGTTGCTCGATTTTACCATGGAATTTTGGAATCCTGTTTTCCCAAATCCCGTCATTCCCGTGATCCCAAATCCCGTTGATAATATTAAAGCTTGAGTATTTTAATTGAAGATTCAAACCCTTATTTTACATGGAAGATAAGACTCCCATTTTACTCATACTTAAAACTGTGAAAAACCTTTCCGTTACTTTAAACTCAAATTTACCAATTGCAAGAAATTTTTACCTAAATTTTGTTGGAAAATGAGATAGCTCAGACCAACAGTCAGTTATGAAAATATCCTTTCAAAAGGCTTGTTATTGGATAAGTCACGAAAAGTACAAAAATCGGCAACAGGCCATGGGCTATTTCATCGGCGCCGACACTTCTTTTCTATTCTAAATGTTAATGTTCGTCCAATTCTATCATCCTTTTCCCCGATCTTTTCCTAGTCTCACACTAAGAAAAATATTTCAGTTATGGTGATACTCACCCAAGTATCATGTATACGTGCAATTTGTGGTGTCAGGCTTCATACATGCATGCAAGCAAACACAAATTCCGACAAATATATGAAAATGTATATATATAATATTAGCCCAGTTAAGGTTCATTAATAACTTGAGGTATTGACTGCTGTATTCGCCTGCACTCTCAGTTATTTTCATGGTCATTCGTTAATTATTCTCCGGAAAGAAGAGTACAGTTGAATTTTGCACCCGAGAGAGGCTATATGAAGTCCTGCACAAATGCGTAGTTTCCTTCCACGGCACATAAACACACCTGCATGCTGATAACTCGTCGGGATTGAGTGGGCGGCGCCACTGTGTGGTAATTGGCATGTAAGTGATGTTAGTGCCGGGCGTGGTACACATATAATATATAATAACTTACGTATATGCTTGACGTATTACTGGTCGTACTCGCAACACGCTGACCTTGCAATCGGTGGCCTTAATAGTTTATTAATACAAATTTGATGGTTAGATTTGTTGTAAAATTCGGTGAAAGTGCAGTAGTCGCTAGCAGACGATTGGTTGTGCATGAACAAAACCTATGGAGTATAGAACTGAGGTGTCCACTGATCAGTGTGGGCAGAAGCTCATCTGACATGCAGGTTGTGCACATGTCAGCGATGCACATTCGAGTCTGGCTCCTGGAAGTCTGATGGCTCACGAGCGCTGCAGGCCAATATTTATTTATAAATGCAAATATTTGAACTGAAGAGCCGTACAAGCTATTTGACTATAATCATTCCAATTTTCAACTTCATTAAACAGAAGTTCGTATGATCCAGGTAAATTGTTCTGATGCACGACGTGAGATGATAGGGATTTTGATCATAAAATCCTTCAGCTTAAATGTTTTTCATTGTTCGTGACGATCATTACAGCTGTTAGACTGGTAACAAAAGAGAGCGCGGTTGCGCCTCAACAGCAAATAACTTTAAAAGTTCGTTGAGCAACGTTCATGCCCAAGTATTCTAACCTTTGTTACTCCAGGACGCTGGAGTCCAAATTCAATCCAAAGATTTTTTGTCACTGTCGTCGCAAAAGCTCGTGCGTGAGAGCTAAGGACAACCGCACCGCAAGCGTTCTTCGCTAACTTTTGCCGAATTATCAGAGTTCTACTTGGGAAATTCTTCCTGTAAATAGTGAAGTTCGGAGTGGAAGAAATTCTTTCGGATCACGCAATTTGCAGTACTCCGGGAACGGGAGAAACCTTGTCGCATTTTTCTTAGATATAAGAAATTTTGGCTATTAATGAAACATCGAAGAACTGTGCCACACGCCATCCTATAGGTGCCACGCGTCATCCTATAGGTGCGACGCGTCATCCTATAGGTGCGACGCGTCATCCTATTGATGCCACCCGCAATCCTGTTGATGCCACACGTCATCCATTAGGTGCCACGCTTCATTCTTTAGGTGCAACACCACCCGTGACGAATGCGTTGGCTGTTCTGCCACTCGGAAGGAAAAGATCATTTTACATCCAAGGCGGATAATGTCGGTATATCCTAACCTTATACAATAATTTATTTTACTGCAAAATAACACGCTCATGGGTGCTATAATTGAAGCTGTTATTGTCATTTAATATGAGACAGCCATAGATTATTACCACTCTATTCTTACCACGCCGCATTTAAGTAACGAAGAAGCCACCGTGTCCTGAGCATGTCAGATCCCGCGCTCCCTCCCTTAAATTAGTTCCCCTATAAAACTCCCTCAAATTTGTGATGGACGTCTCGTGCACGGCCATGAAGAAACTACGTGGCTAAGTAGCTTATGATTTTTTCTTCGCTATCGTTAGCAAGTTGTCGGCCGAGAGATTTCTGCCTAGATTTTTGCGCCGTTCTTAATTTGGACGCTTGTTTTTGTTTATGAAGTTTATTGTGCAGGCTCGCTTACCAGGTTCTCATGATGTACTGATGGCTTAGGTTCTTCCTGTCTTCTGAATAAATGCGCTCAGCAAACGTCATGCTACTCAGCCAGCACTCTACGTCACGCTACTCAGCAAGCACTCTACGTCATGCTACTCAACAAGCACTCTACGTCACGCTACTCAGCAAGCGCTCTACGTCATGCTATTCAACAAGCACTCTACGTCATGCTACTCAACAAGCACTCTACGTCATGCTACTCAGCAAGCACTCTACGTCACGCACTCACGCTACTCAACAAGCACTCTACGTCACGCTACTCAACAAGCACTCTACGTCACGCTACTCAACAAGCACTCTACGTCATGCTACTCAGCAAGCACTCTACGTCATGCTACTCAGCAAGCACTCTACGTCACGCTACTCAGCAAGCACTCTACGTCATACTACTCACCAAGCACTACAAGTCATGCTACTCAGCAAGCACTCTGCGTCACGCTACTTAGCAAGCATTCTACGTCACGCTACTCAGCAAGCACTCTACGTCACGCTACTTAGCAAGCTCAGCAAGCACTGAACGTCATGCTACTCAGCAAGCACTCTACATCATGCTACTCATCAAGCAGTCTACGTCATGCTACCCAGCAAGCACGCTACGTCACGCTACTTAGCAAGCACAGCAAACACTACGTCACGCTACTTAGCAAGCACAGAAAACACTACGTCACGCTACTCAGCAAGCACTCTACGTCACGCTACTCAGCAAGCACTCCACGTCACGCTACTTATCAAGCACTCTACGTCACGCTACTTCACGTCTCTCATTTTGCTCCACCACATCAGTTTCTTGGCGTCTGGTTATGAGGCGACGCAACTGAGCGACCGTCGCATGGCGTTTATCTTCATAATTTTCAAGACGTTTTATCTCCGCTGGGGATTTTAATCCTGCGCGATATCTGCGGCCGCGCCACTGCAGCTCTGCCGCGAATTTAAAAGATACGGATGCCCGAGCTCTGAATTTTTGGCGAAGGAGGCAAAAACATTGCAAGCTATTGAACGTATGTGAGATGTGAATTTACTTTTCATCTTCTCAATTGCTGAGTCTCGAGTGGAGGAAGTTTGATGCGTACGGCTAACTTAACGCTAGCTTGTTTTGTTGTCGAGCTGTTCATTTCAGCTACTTAATTTTTAGCGCACCCTGAAGACTGCCATTTTATTGTTACGGAGGTTGTATAACATTAGTACATTAACCATTAATTTTCTTTAAACTTTACATATTATTAATTTGAAGTCCCAAGCAAATTACTATCATATTAGTATCAATTGATTTTCACATAGAAGTTACATTATCAAAAAATCCATGCCATAATGTTGGGTATTATGGAAACAGCCCGGAGAAGCCCAACATAGTTTAATCGATCCAAGAAACACTTTCTGGTTGAATTGATTTGTTCCCAGCGACAAACGACTCTTTCGTGCTACCGTTATGATATTTTCAATTCAAAATTCCATGTAACAAAAATGATTAAGTTTCTCTCACAAAAATGCATCAACGTTTAAACCCAATTTTACTAATTCCATTTTGAATTTCATTGTTTCTTTGGGATAAAGATGAACCTCATTTATCAGCGCCTCGAGGTGGCACAGAAGTATGGAGAATGTATGCTGCTGGAATGAATATAGTACATTATATGAATATACATAATCAGTGTATCATCATATGAGCAAAAAATGGTACAATAAAATTTTTATTGTGACTATAGGAAAGGTATAGAGACGATATTTTATTTCCTGAGGGGCAGATGCTATGCGGTATCCACGATACCATGCAAGACAGGCTTCAAATGAGCTCACGTTCTCAGGCGTCAGTTTTAAGGTGAAGCCGATGTAGCAGTGGGTGGATAACTCCTGTGCTGCTCAAGAATTCATTCTAAATTTATCATATGCAATTATGCTTGTCAATAATAATGGAAGAGGCTTGAATCTTAAGCGTGTATTTAAATTTTAGAGCTTATCTGACACATTCATTTCGTATTTTTCTGTCTATAAAAATCTCACATTTTTAATATCAAGTGTTTTCTGAAACAGTAATACATAGGGAAACGTACCTAATCCAATAATAATTAAATATATATTACCGCGAAAAAATTGAGATTGTTCGAAAATGTATTGTATAAAATGTGCAAAAATATGGGAAAATTCATGTGAAATTAATGGAAGGGGGAAGGAAAATGCATGTATAATTCGAAATAAAATAATGTAACATGTAGGAAAATTCATTCAAAGTGTACAAGCAAAGTAAGAGAATTTTTTATGGGAAAATATTTAAAATGTTGATACCAGTCTAACACAGGAGCTGAATGGATTGCGACGATATCTGCTGTTCTATGGAACGGATTAACCATGACGTTGCTATCATCAGCTTAATTACGTTGCTGTCCACTGAAGCAAAGAAGGATTTGAACAAAACACACACAAAAAACTGTGATTGTAAAATTCAGTTTTAATGATTGGTTCAAGCCCGCTCTTAAAGTCAGCGTGTAACAACACATGCATTTCATCTTCGTACATCAACACTATTTGTGCGTCTTCTGATAAAAATATTCAGATTGTTTTCGGTGACATGTGAACTCGTGCAACTTGTTTACTATGAAATCGTTCCTTATCTAACATGTTTTCGATCAATTAATATACACTGTGAACTCTACTGCGTCTTGTTTGCAACGAAATTTAATTTCATTTGACAATTTTTCTTCTCAATAAAATAAACTGTGAGACCTTTTGCGACATCTATTTATGATCTGGCAAGAATTAAGGTCGGCTAGCCTACATTCCGTTTCTAAAATTATTTTAAAAGCATTTAAGGCGCCATGATTTACTGTTGCTCTCCACCTACATCGTTCGAAATGCGTGTCAAATTTACGTCTATGGACGACACGCAATCGGCTGCGCGGAACGTCCCCTGTAGCTTCATAAAGCATTCAAAATGCCTTAAATTTTAGGAAGCTTGCAATTTCCCGTCGTATTAAATATACGACCTCTTGTTTACGGTCAGTGACTTTGCCGTGAGGTGGAGCAAGAATTGTGCAGTAATATATTATTAACAAATTATAGGTAGTTATGTTAATTGTAATATATTCTGTTAGGTATATTAAGAGTAATTCATTATTAGTAAACTGCTGTTAGGTATATTAACAGTAAGTTATTACTAGTAGATTACTGTTACTTGTATTTAAAGTAATTTATTATTCTTACGTTACTGTTAGTTATATTTACAGTAATTTATTTAGAGCGCGACGCTTGGTCCTATAGTTACAATTTAAATGGAGCTTTTAATTCTCACATTCAAGCTAGTCGTCCATCTTGTTCCTAACAATTAATGTTGCAAAATTGAAGACCATAAATGACTTGAAGTTAAGCTATCAGTTGTCCATTGCAGTTGCGGATAGCGTTAAAGTGTAGTTCAGCGCTACTCTCGGATGTGATCCATGATATTATAACCAATCGCTCGTATTAGCTTACGTTTTCCACCGTTTCTGTGAGCTTTGAAAATTAATTGCTTGTCTGAAAGATCATTATATGCCTTTGATTTACTGAACTTGAGCTGGCCGTAGCCAGGTAAGCAAGATCGCTATGGTTGTAGCAGCGAGTTGCGGGTTCGGAAATACAGTTAGCTGTGAAATTTTGGTCTAAATCTACGTGACGGCCCGGGGTTTATTGGCAACCCTCAGCTAGCTGTGAAATTTATGCGATGTCTGGAATTGATGTCAGGCCAGCACAGCCAAATTTTGACCCCTAACATCACGATACTCGTTTTTATGTTTCCGGAGTTCGAAATTTATGCTTCTTTTAAAGGTGTCAGGTTGTTTAAATGTAAGCCTTTAACTTGTATATATCGGATGCATTTGATGAATCTCATTAATGGATCCTTCTAACTGTAAATCTCTGACTCTGAATTCTTAATTCGTCTATTTTTCTGCGGTGCGAATGTATTTGAATGAAAAATATATCATACTCAGTCACAATATGGAAGCTCGTCTCCTAATCTCCCGACGGCAACAGCTCAGAAATTCTCCAGCTTAGAAGGGAAGCCATTGCTCTGGCTCAATAGCACTTGAGGAATCGGTTCTTTTGATCGGTCTAATAATAAATATCAAGTGCACGACACTCTTTACTGGCAAATATGATTACTGTATAACTGAAGTGAAATTTGCTGTTGGTTAAAGGACGCACGCCAGTGTGTTAATGCAAATAAATTATAATGTAAATAAGGTTTGCTCTCCTTTGACAGCTGGGGAAATTTAATTAAATAAATGTGTAAGTTAACAACGATACATTGAATCCGCACGAATATGTTATGTAAAAAATTATTTTACCATTTGCCAGGACCCATAATTGCGTCGAAAATTTATTATACGTGAATTATCATGGTGCTAATCCTGATGAGGCGAGAATTCATTGCATTTTCAATCGCATGCTAAAATGTCCCCAATTCTGTAGCTCGTAATATAGCGTTGAAATGGACTCACCAGAACTAGTAACTTATTTGCATTTGTACACACACAGTCAAAGGTACCAGGTGTAAATCCTCCTAAAGGAATAGTCATCACACAAAATTTTCTTGTGAGATCAGACCAAATTTATTCTACGTACTTTTTTTATTACCAAATTTTTTCTACGTATTTATTCAGACCAAATTTATTCTACTTATTTATTTATTCAGACCAAATTTATTCTACGTGCAGAACGGGTATCATTACTGTACTCCCGGTTATTCTTCAGAATAAAGCCATCTTTGACTTTATTTCTCTCTAAGTGGATTTTACTGCGGCGTGTACTGGTATGAAAAACATTTTAAGCCCCACATTGTTCCATAGCTTGCGCATCACGCTGAGGTCGCCATTCTTTCATTCTTTTACGAGTGCATGCCAAACTGCCGTTTGCTGCCCGAAATTGGCCGGCTACAAAAACTACATGATCAGAGCAGGCGTGTGTTCCTCGCAATAAAATCGTTTGCTGTTGATGTTGACCCTTTATGCTGGAAATATCCTAGCGTTACAATAGAAACATTGGACTCAATTTTGTTTACTCTGCTGTAGAAGTGCTTGCAAGAGCTGTAAAATGAAGCTGAATGCAAGTCTTGTGACAGCTGGGACACTGAAGTGACTGCGCATTGCTCCCGCGAGTATTTCACGATCACGTTACTCAGAAAGAAAATATAGGTAATAATTTCGCTGTACTTTCAGGATCACTTGTGCATTCATTTCGCTTTGAGAACAGATGTGTTCGTTAATGCGTTACAAAATCTCGGCATTTATTTTTCGATCACTATTGTTCCTATGCTGCCCTGGACGGGCTCTCGCTCAGCGCTAAATCAAAGACTTGTTACGTCTTTTGCTGGTCATTACGAGCGGCGCCGCAGTCCATCTATAACGCCCAGCTGTTCCGTGCTCTAAAAACGAACGCCCGCCGTGCTCGCTCCAGCCCACTGCCGCTTATCTCGGCAGCCTCACACGCAAGCCTTTTCCTGCCTCATGAAGCAACTTTAACGTCCAAAAATCGGTAGTGTGCAAACTAATTATAAGCAATGTTTTTTATAGGAGAATTTCAATGAATAATTTCTAGTGCATTGACATTCGATTCTCAATCCTAACATGTGGCATTAATTATGAAGTAAAAAAACGCTCAAGTAGACGAGAGAACTCACTTCACTTTCTTTCTCCTGCTGGTATTGAACGGATTTGTGTCCTCCCATTGCACGGAAATTACGGGAGCCATGCTAGCCATTAGCCATCGGTTCCCCTACTAATACAGTTAACTTATGGCATCCAAATGGAACAACGGTTTTTCCCTCTTTAATTTTCTCCCCTCTCCTTTAAATGGTTTCCTTTTCGGTCGACTATACCTTTAAAAAACCTGCCACCGATCGACATGGCAGGCCGCTGTGTTCTCCATGTCTGCATTTTATGACTCACTTCCAATTGCAAATCAATCGACCTACTGCGGTACCAGCTTAGAATGTTGGAATGAAATAACATACTATGTTGGAATGAAATAACATACTATGTTGGAGATCATACATTGTTTGTAATATTGCTGCCATCGAATAATTACTAATTTTTGCTTCCCTTGCTAGTTTTCACGTCAGTTGACGAGTGTGCGAGTCTTTTATATATTATACAGTCGTTTCACTGCGTTTTGACTCCGTTAGTTGCAGGTTCACTGCATCAGATAAGCAGAATATCTTTCAGATTTTAACGTTATTGCAAAGCAACTCTTCTGAAACTTAGTCTTTTTCTTGGATCTGAGTTGGATCTGATGATACTAGAAATAAAATCTGAAAATGCAAAAATAACAACACTCTTGACGAGTTGATGGTAATTGATAACATTTACTATCAGAAATACTGACTCGATTATTCACAAAATTCCGTTCAACGTCTTACATAATTCAACGGGCTAGTCTTATGTACTGCACTAAATATTGTTTACTAATAAAAGACGTGCCAATATTGTATCGATCAGCTAGTTGTTTCGCGTAAAACCATAATTATAATTTCTTACGTGTGACTTACTCATTAATATTTTTTGGCAATTCTTCTTTCAGGTTTAATTTTTCTGATATATTTATTATGTGTAATCAGCAACGTTGTCTATTTTAATTAATAAGGAAGTTCCCTAGCACATGAAGTTAATTTGTAAATTTGAACATTAAAAGAAGTGATAGTCGGGATGTGTTTAGTAGCGGCGTCCTCATGTCTTCGTCAGTACCTGGTTCAGGAGCAGGCGCGTCTGCGCTACCGCTACGCCCGGTGGCAAGACGCCCGCGTGCGGCACCGCTGGATGCGGCGACAGAAGCGGTACCGTCAAGACATCACCGACGGCGACTGCCAAACGAACTCAGTCTTCAGCCCCGACATCCCGTCTCCTGAACTATCCCCTAAAAGTCTTTCCGATGATAAAGTTTTGTCATCAGAGAATGGATTTCATCGAAAAGAATTTTGCGATCCCGAGACAAAGACAAAGTTTGATTTTACTTCTGCTGACGGAAGCAAATCCTGGTGGGTGCAGAAGCATCGTATGATGAAGGTGTGGATGTTGGGTGATCAAAGAAAAGATCAAAGTGAAATCGATGACGGTGAGGAAATGAGAGTGATGTTTGTGCCTGCTAATCCAACGTTGGGAGGCAACAGAACTTACGTCCAGTTTCACTCATCTGGTGATGATTGTCGTGAAAAAAGAGATGGGAATGTTTCTAGAGGTGTGAGTTTTGATGAAGGTCAGTGCATAAATGACGAAGAGTTGGTTGATCCCATCACAGAATGCTCTTCAATGATGATGCAGGCAGACTCATTGAACCCTCAAGACGTGTGTTTGGGGAACATGTGCTCGTGCGAACCTCGTGCTTGTGGAGCGTGCAGCGCCAAAGAATGCAGTCTGAAGTGCCGGACAATGGATTATTCGAACGCGCCGAACCCATCACCGTCTTGCTGCCCCACTTCTCTGCTCTACACGGGACCATCGGCAAATTATAAATGCGCCAGTAATGCTAACTTATCAGAACCTTGTTCACTTGCCTGCACAGCCTCTGCGACGACCACAACTACCGCATGCGTCAGCCAGTACCAGCAGGCTAGCTATTCGCGCGTGTATCCTCGACAACATTTCTATCCCGAACCAATTTATGTACCTGAGGTGGAAAATTCTATAAATCATGAACGCAAACGACTAAATTACTCATCAACAAAAATTTTACGTCAAATGATGAAATCGGAACATTCTGAAAATGAAATTTCAAGTAACACTTCCAATGTCGCTTCGTTAGCTGTCCTCAACTCGAGCGCACCGAATCCTGGGAACCGGTGCTGCGACGGAGTTTATGATTCGCGGTCTTGCTCTTGTACGCACTCCAAAAGACAATCTGCATTCAGTTCTGCAAGCCCTTTACCCCATGCTTATTGTTTCAGCCCTCAAGTTCCACACAGGAGCGCAGATGCTCCATTTCCGATTAGTTGTGATGACGAATTGAATGCTCGCCCATCATGCTCCTCTTACTCCTTGGAAGATAAATATAAACTATACGATAATTTAGTTAACTGTAAGGATATGGATGGTAGAGGAGGTGCTGGAAGCAGTAGCGATCCTATTTATTCAGAATTAAATGTCGCCGTTGCAACTCAAGATTGTGAAAAACTCGATGAATCAGAAAATCTCTTTAATAATGAATCGGTTCCCGTGAGTATTTCAAACCGGCGTATCTATTTTCCTATGCGTACTTTCTGATTCTTCGTGTAGCTTGGCATTAATCACCAGATAATTTATTGTCATTTTTATATCTCCTAGAATCCAGTATATATATTATGTATTCCTTAGCAACAGCAGAATATCAACTAACTTTTGCACAACAATAAGTTTGAAAAAGTTCAAAATCTTATTTCCCTAGCTAGCAGTGAGTTCTCGATTTACAAGGAATATTCCATTGACTGCTGGTATCAGTGCAAGCAACTCATGTCTGATGTGACCGCGGTTTATCAGGGCATGGGCGTGTTATCACCGCAGCATCTGACGCAGCGGCTGAGCGAAAACGCACAGGCGCGTGAGGCGGTGGGAGGGAGCGACGCTGAGCTCGCGCAGTACCTCGCAGACGAGCGGGTTGCCCTCTTCCTGCAGAACGACGAATTCATGCACGAGCTGCGGGCCAACAGGGACTTCATGGCAGCTCTGCAGCGCGGTCAGTCAACATGGTCAATATTCGAATGTTGACCCTTTGTTAACCAACGGTTAATCTCGTTACCAAGCTACAAGAGTCTAGAATGAAGTTCATGCGAACCCTTTTTGTTTTTCGCATATAGTTCGATTAATTTTGGATAATGAAGGTTTATTTAAAAGTTTATTGTTAAATTTTGGATGAATTTGTAATCGTGTGCATTTCAGAATACGAAGAGCGCGTGGACGCTAGCGGGTGCTGGGAGGAAGGGCGCCGCGAGGCGGCGGGTGGCGGGGGAGAGCGGCGGGAGGCGGGAGCGAGCAAGGGCGGCTGGAATAAACTCGGACATGTGGACGACGCAACACTGAGGGCGCGCATCGCTACCATGGGCAAAGGTGAGCCTTCCATTGTTTCATGAGAGCTGCAATTTGTCGCTGCCACCGCTTCGTGAGCAAATACTTCTTCAATTAGGGCTCCAATTTTTAACGAGACTCCCATCAAACAGTTTTATGCCAAATACAAATTAAGAAGTTGAGAAAAAACTTTGTATTATTTAATACATTGGCTCTATCAATCATTGTCCCCCACAGCCTCGCGTAAGAAGTTCGCGCAAATTGCGCGTGTGTTCAGCCGGAGCGGCAAGCGCTGTAGCGGCAGCCCAGGCGGCGGGAGCGGTGGCGTGTCAGCGGCGGGTGTCAGGCTCGGTGGTGGGGATGGCAGCGTATTACAGGCGGCAGTGGCAAGAGAAGGTGGCGGCACTGCCACCGACCACCTGTTGGAGGCCGCGCATCCTCTCATCGACGAGGAGGACGAAGAAGAAGAGAAAATCTTAGACGACATCGTCATCGGCAGCGTGGACGTGGCGGACCTCAAAGAGGAGCTCGCGCCGGTGGGTGGCCGACGGTGCAATGCTGCGTGCAGGCTGACGGTATAGAATTTTTTTTTATAACATTTATGGTATTAATGGATACTTAAGATCCATGAGTTTGTGGTTGTGAAGCTGAGTTTGTGTTGCAATCTACGGTTGAGATCTTCCGATAATTGTTTGCAGTGAATGGAACGGGTTTAGATTGAAAACCTTGATGTATAACCTACATTTTCACAGCTCATGTCAATGAAACATATTCAAGGTCCTAAGCACCGTGATTAAAAAGATCTATATCAGAGTGTAACTTACAACTAAAGATTAAATACCTGTGAGAGTCTAACCCCCCTAAAGTTGATTCACACTACTTTCAAATTTACAAAAAATATGAAAATTACATGCTTCGCAAATTTAATTACAGTTCAGAGGCATTCATTTTTACAAAAAAAAAAAAAAACTTTCTAATATGAGTTCAGTATTGGACAAAAATTATGGTGTTAGTTCAACACATTAAATTGATGGTTTATATAGTATGGGCCACAAACATTAGTTCATTCCAGCTGTTTGGAAACATCCAACGTTCGAAAACATTCAACAATGTTCCCCAACAATTTGCAGAAGAAATGGCATCAATATTTTTCGTTAGATAACAAGCTGATGTATTCTTGAGTTAACTCATCACCTCGTACAGCGATTTGTTATGATTTTATAAACGTGAATGTTTCCAAAGCCGGCCTCAAATCATCTCTATCCTTCCACAAATCTGGATTGATGGAAGTTTATCATCTTGCAAGACACATTTATCTAGCCAGTGTTTGAAACGGCCCCCAAACTACAGCAGCCTTAGCCTTGCTTGTTTTTGATAGAAGCTGGTCAACTTTGACAAGGTGATCGAACTCTTAACCGCCTCAATTCAGGATAATTCGACAGGATAATTTTCCTGTCTCTGTGAGCTAGGGAAGTGTTTCTCCGACACTCCGACTTCATGTTTTCTGATCTCTCGCCTTATGCTCTAATTTAAGTCTTCGAATTAAATTTTTTTATGAACAAGCTCATTAATATAATGTACCAAGCTTGAATCGGTCTCTTGTGTAACGAGAACGGCCTTTGTGCTCTGAAAATCGGGTTCGATCCTGTGTGACCGCGATTTCAATAGTGACACCAGTTTTTCTCCTACATTTTCTCTTCAGTGTCCTAAATGCTATGCTTCCAACAGCCATCTTATATTCATTGGTCTCACTTTCCATATTGTCTGGGTCTGCTGCTTAACAATTTTCTAAGCCTGATGGAATCAATTCAATTTTAAATTTGCTATCTGTTCAAGTCGTTGTGGCATGCCATGCATTTTCTCATATCTTCCAGACTTCTTTTCTCGTTGGCAATTAGCATTTAGGTTACTCCAAACATAGATACTTTTTTTCATTTATTTCGCTGTTCATGAACGAAATCATTGCAATATTGCAAAATTGACTACATTTCAAAATTCCGGCGAGAGCGATGTGAAAGATATTGTCGAGTTAGGTTCCGTGAGCTGGAATCTAAATAGAAAATAGTTAGTGGATCGCAAACCTTGGTCTTCTTCAGGAGACACCGATTTGACGTTTTTGCTATTTGATTTTTGAGTTATGTATTTTTGGAGCGTATCATCTCCCTAAATATGAATATGGATAACTTTTTTTTGCAGATGAGCTTGCCACAGCTGTCAAGTTCACCCCGACGAGCCCGATGAACATCTTACAGACGTTCTTTAATTCCGATTGATATGTGAACAACCGTGTGGTCTCGAGGGAATCTAATTAAACATTTGCATATGTCAGAGAATGAAACTATTTCAAAAGCTGGAGGCTTGTCTTAATTGTGCAAACGTCCTGATTGAGCCGAACGTCAACGTCATCATGCCGCCTCTTCACACACACACACACACACACACGCGCGATGCTGGATGTCCCCCATTGGATAACGAGGCATGTTGTTGTTGTTGTTGTAATTGCTCATCCTGGTAGTGGCGACTAGGGAGGGGGCGTGATAGGCCAGTTTCGGGTGCTACTGGCCTATTGACACTTGGTGCTACTGGTAGTTCTACGACCATCACTGGCTCGCTGACCCGCCAGAACCATTTTATTGCATTACACAACACCCTGGACAAGCCAGGTACTCATTTTTCTACCAGAGTTGGATGAATGGCCGAGTTGACCGAACCCGGGACCTGGGTGCGAGAGACAGAATCTCTCATCACCGCAGCTCATAACGAGGCATGGCTGTCCATTGTGTCCAGCTTTCATCCACACCCGTCGAAGTGTTAACAACTGCGCCAAGACTGGCTTGTGTGGTGTGCTGATCACTGCGCTTCAACACGGGTGGCTTCTAAAATACTATACGCTGGATCTCTATACGTAGTTAATTATTTACAAACAACATCGTGTACTCTACTTTACTATTATTTCCGGATAAGGTTTTAAGCGAGCTTTGGTAATACGAATTAGTCAAAGAATTGTGCATTATTTGTTACGTGTTACTCGTTAGTCTCAGCCAGCCCACTGTACAAAATTAGGAAATCGGAAGAAAATTCTACCCCAAATCAATTATTATAACGTACCACTTTACGTAAAACTTTAAACAGGAATGAAGATACTAGAATTTTAATTTATGCTATGTGCAATATCAGCAATTATTGGTGGAACTGTTCTAATTACGGTATATATAATTTGAGCTCTTCACTTTAATCGATGGCCTGATTGCATTCATTTCTTATTGAGCTTAGTTGCGTATGATGCCCCATAACAAAAGTTAAAACTCAGTTCTTTAATCATTTAATGAATTTTGAATGCTTTAAGATGCTTTCAAGTTATAGTCCGCCCCTGCTTAGAGAGCTACCATAATTCGGGTCATTTCTGATTTATATCGGAATAGCGTAATTGATTCAAATCCGCTCTGAAAACAATGTTTTATTCAGTTTATTTGAAACGATGTTTTACTGATGTATCTAGAGTATTTCTTTGTCCATATCTTTTTGCTAATATCAATCCTTAAAGAGGTGAAAAATTCATCGACTCAGGATGCAGATTTTTTCTCGCATCCGAACTTTCGAAGGACATTCTGGGGATAAGCTCGACTCGCCATAATTAATTTACTCTCAAGAAAAGATATCGAGAAGCTGTCGAACTAGAGTGGCTAAATCATGTTGATACTTGCATCGCTGTTTCCTAGTTGATGGCAAAAACAGCGCAGCTAAAAATCGAGCTGCCGTAAAAATAAAAGTATTTGTGGATCGCGTGACTGATCATGTGATGCCGCTCTGAGAGTTTGTGATGCTTTTCATACAATTTTTAGAAGTCATAACCCGATCTCACAAATAACTTTGAATTTAGCATATTTTATTTATAAAATGAGGCGAGTAGAGTAGTTTTTAGGTTATATTTAAAACCTTAGAAGTCGGTATTAGTGTCAGGGAAGGCGTCTTTTCGGACTTTTGAGAAAACGTGTGTTTACTTCTCTTGTTAAGCCATGCTAGGGCTACAGGTTCACAGGGTCTGCCTCTGGGGCAGACAACCTATGACGGTTATTTGTTGTGTGCATTATTAACTCTTTATTTGTATGCTTTCTTGTGTCATGCTTGGTGTCTATGGATAGTTTCTGGTGTTTTGTGAATGAATATGAAATAAAGAAATGCAGTTATTCAGACAATGATAACATAAATCGAGCAACCGGGGGCCATACTTTCAAAAAAAGTTAAGAGATCGTAAGTTCATCAGCCAATCATTGACGGCCTTTCAAGCAAAATCCACCAATCATAGACAAGAAAATAGAGCGTAAGTACTTACGTTCACTATACTTCCAAAAGAAGTTAAGAGATCGTAAGTTCATCAGCCAATCATTGACGGCCTTTCAAGCAAAATCCACCAATCATAGACAAGAAAATAGAACGTGAGTACTTACGTTCATGTAGCGAGTTTTGAAAGTATGGCCCCGGGACAGTTGATGTGCGAAATTTTAAATTAATATAAATGATTATTCATGCACCTGACAGAGAAGCGATCGATGGTTCGTCAGTATCAAAGCTCAATTGACTGCTCACTTGGGAAATAATGGATTAACGACGATGAGACCAAAGAAACAATTTGTACGATCAAGAGAATTAAATTATATTGAACAATTAAAAATGGAGCTAGGATTTATTAAATGTCAATTCAAATCAAATAAATGACCAGTTTTAAACAGGAAATAACTTTTTTTCAGGCAGTTGTGTCAGGTGCAACCATAGCACAAACCATGCTAGCTAAGATCGTACGGTATATGATAGGCAGAACAACAAGGCCATCTTGCCATGTCTTCATGTATATGCATGTGTTACGCTTTTAGGATAGAGTAGCCGGATAAATGGTACTTCTGGCTGTTGTGATGCCTTCGTGATCTTAATTTTATGTAGATGAACTGTGCCGTTTCGTTAACGTTACTGCGAATATTCTTGTGAAAATTAAGTTGAAGCTAATGTAGCCTATTATAAAAGAGGAGTGTATGATGCTACTGCAAACTAATTATTCCTTGCTAACGAGTTATTTCTGCATTACTCTAAAATTGTGCGGCGCTATTAGTTACTGAAAATCTTCCTATTTAATGCAGATGCTCGCTGCATCATAAATAATGTCCGTCTGTACTACACTTAAATTCCCAGTCTGGTACTGTAAGAAAATTTTTACTCGCCAACTCAAAAGACAAAATAAAACGCCGTGGGCCGGCATTACGTCTTTATTCTAAGCCACGGTGAAATATGCCAAGACTGATGTCGAATATTTTATTGCACAACGTTAAACGCTGCGGGAAATTTTAATGTATATACTCAGGCTTTGTTAGTCCATAATCTTAATGACATCGACGTTACGGATTTCTTTCATTGATATTTGTCTTCCGGTAGGCTTCATGCTTCAGAGCGAGCAAAAGTTAGCAATAAGACGAGCACTTTATGCCTCGGCAGCTTGTCACTTCAACACTTCTCAATCAAATTATTCAACAAGAGATTGGAATTTTATAAACGAAAATCCACCGTATCTGCGTTAATGATTATTATTTATAATTATTCGAGAGCAGCTGTTGCATTGACAAGAGCAGAAAATAGATCCCAGTTAAAAGAAGATCTAATTAACGCGTATGTGGTGTCTCTCTAAGTACATGTCTCATTATGGCTTTGCCGTTCCCAAAAGCTTCCTATTTAATGCAGATGCTCGCTGCATCATAAATAATGTCCGTCTGTACTACACTTAAATTCTTTATATGTAAAAATGGTATTGTATTTCTCATTTCATGTAGAATTATATTAATATCTTCAGCATAGTATTGTTTTATTTTACAAGTGTTTTTGCTCCAGTGGATTATTGCCGTATTTTTGAGCTACCCGTATATTCAAAAATACAATAGATATTTCCATTTTGGATGAATACGCAGGTGGGTAAATTTCATCAAAAAAATTTTTGAAGGTAAATTTGGCGAAAAATATTGTAAATTAGACCAGCAAGCCTGGCTAATTCCAAGATTGGTTTGAAATACAAATAGAAGGTGAAACCACCACGATTTGTCATCAAGACAATTTATGTACATTATCGGAAAGTTTACAATGGACAGGAGCGATGACAAACCGCAAAAAGAGTTTCCTAATGAAACAAGAAAATGTAAATAAAAATTGAAAAATTAAATTCTAGTCAAAATGCCCAATGTAATCTCTGGCCTATGTGTTGCATTATAACAAAATGTGCAGGGCAATCTCCAGTGAGGCATCTTGATGAGAGGCAAATTTATGGATGAGTAAGAGCAAGTGGGGCTTGAATGAGTAGTGCTCTTAGACTAAGTGTAAATCTTGATTGGGATAGCAAAACCGTTATCTACATCCAAAAATAAATTTCAAAATCGTAAAATATTCAATCAAAGCCGCTTTACAACGACCAGCTAGTAATAACAAAACCATAGTCAAATAACAAACTCTTCAGGCCTTGGACGCAGCTTCATATCGAGCAGTGATGTCGTTCCAGTTGGCCACTTTCCAGATGGCTTTAACGTAGTCCGGGCGCACGTTCTTGTACTGGAGGTAGTACGCGTGCTCCCACACGTCGATCCCGAACAGCGGCACCAGACCTGTGCTAGCCTCCAGCGGATCCTGTCAAGTGATGACAGGAAGTATAGAGAAGAGAAGAAATAAATAATCTGAACGCGACTTCTTTCTGTCCAATAAATAAGATAAATCATGAATAAATGCAAAGACAAAAAAATAAGAGGTTTGAAATATAAAAAAAGAACTACCATACCGCAATGGAACGAAACCTATCTAAAAATTCGCTAACAATATTATTCCAGTGATTCAGCAAATTGCAGTGGAATCACAGCCGCCGAAAGTCATTGAAATCCGGCTAATCACGTAAGAATTCCGCTCTTATTTCGATGTTCTAACGCAAAAACAATGTTGTCTCAACAATATCGTACATAGTAAGCAAAACTAACCCCCTAGAGTAAATGAGAGATCATATTACAGACTGTCTATACAAGCTCCAAGTCTCACTGTCAAACGTAACGGTCTTTAAAATGTTAAGACAATCTGGAGCACGTAATGAAATGGTAGTAATTGTCTTCTACTCGTTATCTTTGCTAGTGCGTAGTCTACCTATTCCTTATTGTTCATCTTTCAATATGTATATCTATCTTATTCTTCCCAAGGTAATGCGAACACTCTACTTATTCTTCACATGCAAATGCATAAACCCTTATCAGTCTTTATGTGACAAGGCGTATAATCTTTTTATTCTTCATGTCATACAGTGTAAATTCATAGGCGTGTAAGTTCACACACGCACGGCTGACAAAAAAGTTTAGCGCTAAATATTTTATGACGTTCGGGCGTTTCAGCAAACTTGAAAATATGAATGACGTCACAATGACGCGCAGAGGGAACAATGATGGAGGGCAGGGAAGGAACAATAGTAAGCCACACTAATGAGTATCAGAACAATAATGGACATAAGCAGTCGAATTGGAGCAGCCACTACCCTAGCAGCCACTGCCGCCCCAGCAGCCACTGCCCTAGCAGCCACTGCCCCAGCAGCCACTGCCCTAGCAGCCACTGCCCTAGCAACCACTGCCCTAGCAGCCACTGCCCTAGCAGCCACTGCCCTAGCAGCCCCCGTCGCAACTCAGTGAAGGTAGTGTACCTGGTTGGGGCAGCGTCACAACTCAGTGAAGGTAGTGTACCTGGTTGGGGCAGCGTTCTGGTTGGGACAGCGGCGTAAATCAGTGAAGGTAGTGTACCTGGTTGGGACAGCGGCATAAATCAGTGAAGGTAGTGTACCTGGTTGGGACAGCGGCGTAACTCAGTGAAGGTAGTGTACCTGGTTGGGACAGCGGCGTAACTCAGTGACGGTAGTGTACCTGGTTGGGACAGCGGCGTAAATCAGTGAAGGTAGTGTACCTGGTTGGGACAGCAGCGTAACTCAGTGAAGGTAGTGTACCTGGTTGGGACAGTGGCGTAAATCAGTGAAGGTAGTGTACCTGGTTGGGGCAGGCAGCGATCTGCATGGCTTTCTTCTGTTTGTTGTAGCCCAGCCACCCCCAGCCCGACCCCTGCACGCCCACCGCCGCCGCCGACAGCTGCGCCTGCATGGCCTCCAAGCTCCCAAAGTCCCGCTTTATTGCCTCCAGTAAGGCTCCTGTCAGGCATGCAGTCACTACTTTAAAATGCATAATTTATCTCTTATTTCTCTCAATAATATCTGATTTGTTAAGAGATTTATTAAGAGGCTAATGACATTTAATATATACAAAGTACTTATTTACTCTTAGCTACAAATTAGTATGTTTTTTAAATATATACCACGAAATTTCAGTTTCAAAAATTGTAATAAGTATGTAAACCCTTTCAGAATTCCTATGTTTCAAGATTAGCAGCAGAGATAATAATAGAAGAGGAGCAAAAGTTCATAGTCATTATGTATATCAAACTCAGGCCAGTGTAGCTAGGCAGAGTGGTATGCATGGGACAATTTAAACACTTTGATCAATAAAATAAGGCAATATTCATGCTTAGAATTTATTTAGGTAAAATTATCAAATAAATTAAAAAAGTACAACAGTTCTATTAATAATTGTTTTGTTTGAGAATAAATACAAATTCTACACTAGGGAATCTCATATTCTGTAGGTACCTAATCATTTTATGTGGGTTGGAAAGCATTGTAGAGGAAATAGATTTATTGCTGATTTTTAAGTTGCAATGTATTAGGTTTAGGATTTTGATTTTGTCATTTTTGCTGCTGATTTGAAAATTGGCTTTAATTTATTTCTCAAGCATGGATAGTTTTTGAAATATTGGCATTTTCAAGTAAATATAATAATTCTAAATGTACGTATAAATAATTATGTATTTAATTGTAGCAAACACCACCTATCCTAATATCTATTACTTGTAAATAAATTTTGGCCATGCTTGTAGCTACATTGGGACCTAATGCACAAATATACATAATACACTAATGAAAATAATTGTATTTTATAAATGTAATACACAAATATTTCACATTTTAACTACGTGAAAGAAGCAGTTCCTACAAGCCGCACAGCAAACTACAGGAACACTTCTAATATAGCAACTATGGAGGACAGTGAGAACCTTTCAGTGTTTGGCATAGTTTTTATCATATGCATATTTAATAACAATTTGAGGTTCTGCTTGTTCTTTCTCCTGACTTAATACATGATTGTTCTTCAAACTAGCATTTTTATCTATCATTGTGCCGTACATTAATAAAAATCTACTTAATTGTACAAGCGAAGGTATTAAGCATATTTGTGCACTGGGTCATAATATAGACACAGGCACACAATATTTAATTATAATTAATACATATTAATATGGAGCTATGCTTCAATTAAATACCATACATACATATGTTCATTTATATTTTAACTTAAAATGCCAATATATCACACAAAAATGCATGTGCTAGAGAAAAAAAACCAAGCCAGTTTGAAAATCAGCAGCAAAAATTCTTTCCAATCAACACAAAATGATCTCAGACCTTTTTCTATTTTCATTTTTTTACCAGTGTGATCAACTGTAGCACTAGGACCACATTCCAGCTTTGCATCAGTTATTGTCAAGCTTATCAGAGATGCTCACCAAACACAATTAAAAAATAGAAGAAATTCAAAGTTAAATGGGAAAATTCAACTTGAAGAAATTTTAAAAACTAGCCACTTAACTTTGAAGTAGTACATATTAATAATATATACCTTGTGGTTCCCCTCCATTGGGTGAAAGGTTCTGCCAGAAAATTGAATGGTTGATGTGGCCACCACCATTGAAACGGAGGGCACCAGCAAGACCAATGATGGCAGTTGTGTCATCTGTGAATAATAATATAAACTTTAATAAAGAATAAATAAACTTTAAAAGAGTTGTCAAGGCAATAAGGCTTCATTAAGATAATTGATGATCAAGTTATTGCCTTTCTTGGGTTTTAGGCCCTGATATGTGTACCATAAAACTTGATTGACTTGGACCATTTTTGGTGTTCATATTTTTGTGATACAAATAGTCACATAGTAAATACATGAAATATATTTCTTTATTAGGTTTGTAGGTTATCTCACGATTCTCAAGGTGCCATCAATACAATTTTTCTAAGACAAGAACGTTTTCAGTATAGAGTTTTAATTTCTTAAATGTCAAAGCAGTGCAAGTCATCCCGTTCTATGGTAGTAAGTACGGTACTGCAGCTACAGCAGACAAACACTGGCCTGTCTTGAAAGTCACAACAGGAACAATTTATACAAAGTGAGCAATTTGAATAAGTGGTCAATAGGCCTAATGCTCTACAATTCAATATGAACATGTTAAACAGGATTCATCAATCTCAAAGATTAATTACATAGTCAATTTTCCATGCTAGTTGAGAGGAAGTACCCCTGTACACATGCGCAACTCAAAAGCTCAAAAGCAACATCATTCACTAACCATATCAGGAAAATATTGCCTAGTCTGCATACTAATATAAACTGACAAATTAATTTGGCAGCCAAATGTCACCACATAGGCCCATGACTAGAAACTCCTCATTAACAATCAAGGGCTAACTTTCTGGTATTAGGTACTTAACTGAGCATTTGGAATGTTTAATTTTATTTTTGTAGAGTAAGGAATATCTTGTTTTGCTTTGAATATTTGAGACATGCCTGGTCTTGTTACCTCACACTTTGTTTTATATCTGTCTTCTATGGTTTCATAATAACTGGGACACAAGTTTTTAAGTTCAGGACATAAGTCTTGTCCCATGGTTCATACATTTTTTCTGGGACAAATTTTACCCTCTGCTGTTTTTTTTTTTTTTTTTGTCTGGTGATTTCTCCTCCTGGTTCATTTTGATAAAATTATTCCAAGATGAGACAGTCTAAGAAAAACTTCCTCCAATTTGGTGAAAACCAGCGCAATCATCAGCTCTTTGATACGACGATAGTAGCCAAGGACACAGCATTGCAGTTTAGTTCTTGCTCAAATGTGTACACATATCTAGTCATGTTGTCAGCATTTAAAGCAGTGTAGTCATATCTCTAAACACCAGCACCAACATACAAATCAAGCATATCCAGGCATGATAAAATGTAAATACAAGTACTATCTACATATAGGTAAATGAAATTACTTGCATATATTCTACAATGCAATACTTATACAGTAACAATTGAAATAAATGCTAGTTCCTTGCACAACTAATAATGCTAATGGTCATCAAGGTGTTCAATTATGACAAGTCTTGGTCTTCAGGTAAATGAATGATGTACTTTTACAGCTCATTTAGCCACCAATAGAAAAGTGCAAGAGAGCAGGCTAAAAATCTGTCAAATTTTCATTCTTGCAATATAGAAAGTTCAAACTAACAATTTGTATTACCCTTATACATATGTGATCTGACTGGTTCTCATGATGATCCCATTTTTTCTATTCCTAAAGCCAATACAGTTTTCCAGTCGTGATTCAAATGGTTTTCACAGAGACATTCAACCAGAAAATAACCTGATATTGCTATTCACTTGGTAAGCAATTTAAAATTCCCTTAGTGCAAATTTACTCAGTGATGTACTACACATAGTGACCACTTACTTTTAGAAATGGCATCATGAAGTTTTTCTTCAGCAATGTTGAGATTGTTGACATAAGTCTGATGATGTTTGGAGTGATGGAGCTGCATTATTTCAGCACTGATTATTGGCTCCAGTGCATTGTAGTCATATGGTAGATCAGGCAAAGAGTGCTTCTGTCTATGTGGCAGCAGCTGGAGACTGCGTGTGCCACACCAGATACTCCTTTAAAACACATAGTGATGCAACATATAAAACCATGTACAACCATTTATTCTAATCATAGTGTGTAAACAATCTCTGTGATAAATCTGGTATATTACTGATGTTCACTGCTTTGTCTGGGGAGTTGCAACATCAAGAATCAATTTATAACTAGCATCAAAATGCATGTGACTGCTACATAGCAACAAAGTGAGCCAAAATGATGCATTACATACTGTACATACAGAGAAGAGATCTTAAAAACAATTATAATACGAAAACTGAACTAGTATCTCTAACTGAAATTTAAGCCACAATTCCAAACAGGGACTGGGACTATTTTGACCTTTCTTTTCCTGGTGATTGAATATACTGCCATAACTTGAAAATAAATCTTAAATAACAAACCTTCAATACAAAAGCTTTGCCTCATTTTTACATGATTAATAGACACAGCACTGCATTATAGTGAACTACATAATGTTGAAATTGTCAAAGAACAAAGAGATGTATCATTTATATTAGGATCAAGCTTAAATTGGGTCTCAAAAAGACAATGAAGCTAGTAAGTAAAAATAAAAAATTTATATGACAGCTTTCTCAGATTATGAAATCCATTTACTTTTTCAGGGACAGGAATAAAATAAACAAGAAAAAAGCAATAAACTAACAAAGAAGAAACTTACCTGTTCAAAGAATTGCTAGTAATTTGTCGTAGCATTATTTAATGTACTGATGCAAACAACAATACTTGCTGATGTGTAAATCAATCTAAGAGGTCCTTTTTCTGAAAGAAATGGGGGGTAAGTGCCAGGTATTACCCACACAGTGAGCAAGATTGGAAATGAAAAAAAGACAGAAACTGGGAATTTAATGCAGCATGAATTAACAACACAGGCCACAGGGTCTTTGTAAATAAATATTATAAGAAATTCTGTTCCATTTCAATTTAAGGAAGACTATGAAGATTAAGTTTGAATAGTTGTTAACGTCTAGGATAAGCAATTAACAGTGAGGAGCTTGGAAAGAGGTGACAAATGGTGCATTTGAGATTGCTGTATAATGTACAGCATAATGTGCATTTTCTCTCTATATTTACTTGATTTAATGCATGAAATGGGCCCCTAGTCCTATTAATGCATGCGAATTCACTTCTTTGGTTGGACCCAACATTGCAAAGTCATCTATGATGCATTAATTACTTTGGCCTTAATGCCGGCCTAAAACCGTAACCTTATTACCGTGGTACCATAAACTGGGGTAACTTTGACCATTTTTTTCAAAAAGATGCCATTTTTTTACTAGATAAGTTAAACTTAAATTGAAACATGCAAAATACAGGTCTATACTCTAGCTTCACTCACCATAAACTGCTGGCTCCTGCCTCTCATAGTTTTGATGTAATTAAAAAAAAACTGCTGGTCTTTTTTACCCCAGCTCTGGGGGTATCTTTGACCGGGTGGTAAAATCAATTTTATTTTTTGGTAAAATAACTCCAAATAACTCCATGCATTGTAGTAGAACTCTTCCAGTTACATATGCAAAAGAAAAATTTTAGGAAAGTGTCATAGTTTGCAAATGGAGGGTGCTGCCCCCAAATGGGCAAAATGTGACCATCTAATGGCAGCCGTGATGGGGTAACATTGACCAGTTTGGAAATTAAGCTAAAATTACCATATATAAGACTCTGTAGAGTCTGAAACATGAAGAAAAAAAACATTAATAGGTGTATCAAACATAAAATATGTTATATAGGTACCTATGGTAATTTTAACTTAATTTCCAAGCCGGTCAATGTTACCCTGTCATGGCTGCCATTAGGTGGTCAAAGTTACCCCATTGGGGGGTGGCACCCCCCATTTGCAAATTATGACACTTTTCTCAAATTCGTCTTTTGCATATGTAACTAGAAGAGTTCTACTACAATGCATCAAAACCTGGAGTTATTTTGCCAAAAATTAAAAAAATTGGAGGGGGGTATTCTGACAGGCTTTAAAAATAGCTTTTTTTTGTGGGTCACATTTTAATTTTTTTAACCTATTAGATATGCAAACTTTTTAAATCTTTCTATTGTGTTACGTAGCCTCAGTATTAGGTCTTTAATGCCCATTGACAAAATTTTTCTATGTCAAATGGTTTTTGAGTTTTGGGGGTTTTTGTTAAAAAACCAAAAGTGGTCAAAGTTACCCTGGGAGTCAAAGTTACCCCAGTTTATGGTACTAATTAACTTATTTACTAAATTAGCTGAGTTGGGCCAACCTACAACTAAGCTTTGCACATTTAACCTAAATCAAACCTCTGAATGGCATCTATGCCACTTCTAAATGGAGCCATCGGCAATAATTTAGAAGGTTGGTTAAATCAATATTTCATCGCACTTAACTGTACGACTATATTTGACATCATATTGATCAATTCAACAGTCCTTTATATTTTACTGTAATTCAAGAAGTCTTTGTTACGTTACAGTATATGTAACGACTTGCATCACACATCACCCATTTTGCGGGAATTTTGTCATACGGAACGCCTCTTCTGTTTGCTGCTGCGTGCTGCCATATTTATTTTCACAAGGTTGATGCTGGGAATCAATTTCACTGTCAAATCATATGCCAATAATTTGGAATAAAGAATATGATCAAATAAAGCATACTTGAACTACATTTGTCAGTTAATCAGACTTTTTTTTCTCTGGTTGCAGTTGCTCCACTGCTTCTTCACTTCTTATTCTCTTGTCTTCGGAAACCTTTGAAGATTTATCCTGTGGATTCTTAAATAAAGTTTATCAGCAATTATATTCGTGTAAATTCCTTACAACATTAAGCTATGAATAGTGTAAATAATACCCTTGGCAACATGAGCACCTGTTGAAGATTAGATTCAATAAATAATTGTAATTCAACGCTTTGACTTTGATTGCTTCATCTTGTACTATTATTTCATCTTTTGTACATTATTTAAACAGGGTTTGCAGATGGTCATTTTTTCAGACAAATTCCGTGATTTAGTTTTTCTCAATTGCTTTGACCTGCAAAAATTTATGATAGGGGTACTTTCTGATTAAATTTATTAAATACTGCAAAAAGGAAATGAATGGAATTTTTATAGCAGATTCTACAAATAAACCAGTATATATAGAGTTATTGACATTTTTTAGCCTTTTTTGTTCTCAGATTTGGCCAATTTTAGACAACCCTGAATTATGTACCACTATGTCCTGGAGGAATACATTTCGTGGTATGCATATGTACCACTTTGGAGCCTATGTGTTTAGATTAAAAAAGAAATAATAAGTTAGGCTAGTTTAACTAAGTAGCCAAATGTTTACTATCACTTCAGCTATTTAGCTATCTTGCACCAAAAGTCAAGATGAATATCACCAAAGAGGTGGAAGGTCTCAGGTCCCAAAGAGGTCAGAATAAAAATTTTATATCAAACAAGAGACAACTAAACAATTCCACAACAAATCTGAGGTACTATACAATTGAAACAGTTTGTCCACCTTTGATCCTCTTTTTCCTTTATAGTCAGTCACCTGGCTCTGGCAGAGCACTGTATTTGAGGAAAGCCTTCCACCTTGGATAGAAAGTGTTTTTATAAGTGAACTTCCATTCTTAGAATTCTGCCCTTCAGTTGGGCAATGTTCCATATTACTTACATTAGGTTACCCTGCTTACCCAATCAGTTGGTTCCCAGTTAGGCCTAGCCTGCCTAGGTACTTAGGTTCAACCTCATCCCCCAATAATTATCAATAATCAAGTATTATATCAGGATAAATAAATTTCAACAAAAGAGAACAACACCCAATAGATAGGTATTGTTATAACGGGAGTTGGAATGCAATCTCTCACTAAACCTGACTTGAATTTTCAAAGAACCTTGAATGAGTTAAATCCTTTCCCTTCTTTTGTTGAATTTGTTCCCCTCCTCATTTTTCTAACAAATTAGTCCCAAAAAGGGACTTGATGCTTTCCATTCATTAGGTTTAACTGGAAACTTCCTAGTTGAATAAGTTGATACAACATGGAATTCAAACATGGCAAATACACTGGCTGGGGCATGGAAAGCTCAAGCTGTGGACTGGAGCAAGGAGCTGCAGGTATATACTATATAGTATACATTATTATAGGGTAAACGTAGTATATTCCGACATCATGGGTACTTCCGACACCTCTCTAGTTTTTCCTTTATATTAAGCTTTGTTTTAGTTCCATGCGTTTGTTGATGGTTGAAATAGCGACGTCATACATTTGCGCGTCAAACTACTGCCAAAACACTAGGTTTGGGTGATCTAGCGGGAAAATGTTGAGATCCAAAGAGAGACGGTGCATGCCACCCAATGAGATCATCGAAAAATGTGTCAAAGTTGGCAGTTGACCTTGCTCTACCAAATAGTGATAAACTGTTTGTGTAGAAAGAATATTATGGTTTGAGACTTTTAAATACGTCTGTGAATATATTAGGAATCCTTTAAGTATACTTGTATTTGCTGATTTCAAGTGGTAAATAAATTAATAGATGATTAAGTTGAGAAACAGATTTAGACACATAAAAAGTAATTCCAACACAACTTGAATTGGATACACACAGCTTGTTCCAAGCTGTGTGCAAAAATTAAAATTTTGGTAATTAAAAGCTTAATAACTGTTAATTAAAAGCTTAATAACTGTTAATTAAAAGCCTAATTAAGTAGTGCTCAAAATTCAATAGGTAGTGTTCTAATTCAAAGCCGTGTCGTATTCCAATACAGCTCACACAGCGATCGGAATTCAAACACGTGGATGTCGGAATTACGCATTAGTACAATTTGAAGCGCGGTCGGAATACGTCTCACCACGTGCCTAATATAGTCACACACAGTGTCGGAATATAGGGATTTGGTAGGTTTGCATTCTAAAGGCTTCTAAATAAATATGGCAACATTTTGTGACATTTCATCGTTTCTGGCGCGTAGTACGGTGTTTTGAGAGTCACGTAAAGCAAACAGAACTCGAGTAACGCATGCGGTTATTTTTTATAGTTTTTCATTTCTTGATGCATCCTTAATGTGTCGGAATATACCGCATTTACCCTACACTAGGCTAGATGATGGAGCACTGGTGCACCACCAGAATGCTTTATCTTTTGCAAAACCTGAATTGGCACCTGATGAGCACCCTGAATTTTATTATTGCATCATTCATATTTCATGGCAGTGATGGCACAGCACATCAGTTACAGTGCTTTTGAGGAGCTTGTGCTGATTTACGATGGCCTGGCAACTACCAGGTTGCCTGCTGAAGACCACCTTCTTCTTCTTTTTGGGATGTCCACGCAGGGTAGACTTAAAGCCACAGGACATCCGCAACTGCAAGGATGACCGTGGGGCCTGAGAGCTTGTGTAGTTTTAGACCTCTTGGCATGGAGGTCAGACCACTTTATTTTTGCTCATAAAAAATCAGTGGACACAATGGCTGAGTGTGACACTGACTGACTGACAGCAAGCAAAAGAAAAGCAACACAGGGCATGAAAAATATCAGAAAGCAAGGGGCCAAGGGCCATTCCTCAAAAGAATTCAGCACAGCATTTGGCCACAAATTGAAATTAGATGGACTAATATAAGTATGATGACTTAGATCAGGGTTCTCCAAACTATGGCCCATGGGCCACATCCGGCCTGCCACACAATTTCATGCGGCCCGCCGGATGAAATCGTGAAATGAATAAATAATTATTGTATGGATGGCATCGCAGAATTATTCAAAGCTGGGACCTACAGCAATCCCTTGATTAACGCAGTTAATAAATCCCCGAGTTTAACCGTGTTAAGCAAAACCACGCTAATCAAACTTAAGAATATATGGGAATAATTATAATGAATCCTCAAAAATAGCAAAGTTACATAATAATTTTTTTTTTCACTAAAATTCATCATATTTTTCTTCTAAATAATAGGGGAAATAAATATAAGAAATGCGAATGAATCCTCCAAAGCAAATCCTCCATTTCGATCATTATACGAGTCCTATTTCTAGTGCATTGCACGCTCGACAACGTAGAAGCAATTTTGCCTTTCTCTTGATACTCGGATGATTTTTTCAAAATTGTGCGTACTGTTGACTTGGGAAACCCTAGGTCTTCACCGATCTTTGTTTTCGTTTCACCATTATCAAAACGCCTAATTATTTCAAGCTTAGTCTCCAAAGTGATATTTTTACGTTTAAGCGTTCCCTTTTTACCACGTTTTTCTTAGCTCGCTTTCGTGTCTGTGAAAGATTAGCAGTTTATCCCATCATTCCGTGTGGATTCGAGAACTTTGTTGGTATTGCTGAAATTGTGATAATTTTCTGCAAAAGTTTACGTAATTTTTATTTTTTATTTTGGAACATATTCATTACAAAATTTGTCGATACGGTTTTTGAACCACACGCAAGCAAGTTCGAGGAAGTGCAGCTGTCTGGATGTCCGCAGTTTCTGACGAGCTCAGTGTAAGAGTATGAGTAATTGAGTATCAATTGTCACTTCGGTGGTAGGTGTTCTAGTGGTAAATTTTTCGATACATTTTCTTTTGTTAACATGATAATATATTACCTATACAGAATTCCATACTGCCCAACATAAGATCTAATAAGCAAAAAGTAACACTTTTGTTACAAACGTAACACCTCTGGCTAGAGGCAGGAAAATGATGCGTTGTGAAAAAAAGTCGCGCTAATCAAAACTGGCACCGCGTAGATTAAGGGTAGGTTGCAAATTTTTTTTCCGTGTTAATCAAAAGTCAAAACCGTGCCAATCAAGGGATTGCTGTACTGAGTGCTGACTGTGACTGGTGGTGCTCAGCCTGAGTCAGTTTTCCTCTCTCTCAATAGTGTGATGTACAGATACTAGGCTAATACTGGTAGGTATGTGTTGTGCATAAAACCAATCAGTTGTGTATACTGTATAACTGTACTATATTGTGGGAATGGAAGTCGAGTTGGGCTTCGCTGCTTCCGTTTCAGGGACAGGGAGCACAGCAGTGACAGCACTGTACAATATTCTTTTCTCTGTACTTTCACAATATCTTTATCTTAGTTATCCTTATCCAGAATAGTAATAATACTATTGTAGCCAAAAATATTGCATATTTAAAATAGTTAAAATGGTAACCATTAGGTTTATCAACGAAAGCTGTTATAAAAGTTACCACTTAATAATAATATGCTTTGCTTTTTAATATCACATACAACTTAATGGAACACTTTGTAAACACAGCCTCACAGAGTCACTCACAGTCACAGGTGATGACTGGGCTGAAGATCAAATGTGTGAAGAAGTATACAAGCCGTTTTTTCCTGTAGAATTTATTTCATTTATTTTACCCTTATGTTTGCATATATGGAAAATAAAGAAAAGAAAAGTAGAAAGTACATGGAAAAGTCTACGTCTATACTTTAATATTTGAGTAAATCAAATTACTGGCACTGATTTTTTTTATTAGTTAGGCCTGCATAAATATGGGAAATATAAAATGTGGCCCGCACATTGAAAAGTTTGGAGACCCCTGACTTAGATCATACATCCATCATAATAAAAACGTACACATGACATAAGAAAATATCAGAAAACAAGGGCCATTACTGGTACTGACTAAAACCAGGTGGTGGTGGTTATGGGTTGAAGGTGAGGAAGTAGACACGTTGACCACTTGTTTCACCTGGACTCATCAATGATTAATTATTTCAAGTTTCACCATATCTGGCCTCATTTCTCTCTCACAGGTGACCATCTTCAGATTGTTGACAGTTTTCACAATGAGAAGTGGCAATTGGCAGTTTCTTATTTAATGAGTTACAATTCACTTGCTATAAGGTAGCTAGACGACCAGTTTTGGTAATAAACGTAGCAGTTGCTTTCATAATGGAGCGCTGGACTCTTCTAGGGAAATTGCCTCCACCAAGGAGCACACGCACAGTTGTGTGAGGCACTCCCAGGGCATGAATACTTGAGACCATCTCCTGTCTAACTTGATCGTATTGAACACACGCAAGGAGAAAGTGTTCGATAGTTTCTTCAGTCCCACAATGAAGGCACATGGGAGAGTCAGCCATGCCGAAACGATGGAGGTAGGAACGGACGCCAACATGACCAAGACGAAGGCGGGTTAAAACTACTGTGACACGGCGATATTGACTTGCAACCCATGGGATAGGAGACAACCCAGAGCGGACAGAAGCAAGATGTTGGCCCTTTCCTTCAGCAGCTACTGCAGCAATCCAGTCCAGTTCCCAATATCCGAGAAAGCACAACCGGAGGACAGTAAGGGCATCCGTACAGGGCAAAGGAAATAAGGCAGAGTGATCAAGGTGATGTCCCAGTTTAGCAGCTCTATCAGCCCTCTCATTACCAATAATTCCGACATGGGCCTTGACCCACTGTAGATGCACAGTCTTTAAATTATTCAACCGTACGAGTCTCTCACGTATTTCGTAGATAAGACTACAGCAGGTGCCAGTGGGGGATATCAAAAGTTGTAAAGCAACAAGAGAGTCAGAACAAACTACCCACAGAGGGAAGGGGTCCACCTCAGTAGTGAAGTGTTTTGAGAGTCAGGTGAAGGCAACAGAACTTATGTAACGCATACGTTTTTTTATAGTTTTTCATTTCTCGATGCGTCCTTAATGTGTCGGAATATACCGCGTTTACCCTAGCCTTTATAAAGAGATGGTTTTGAGCATTTTTTGTTAATAACTTCTTACCATGAAACATTTCACAAACAAGTTTAGGCTCATTTTATAGCTCTTTGTGAGGGCTATTGAATGGCATTTTCAAAAAAATTCCATAGGGTAAACGCGGTATATTCCGACATCGTGGGTAATCCCGTCACCTCTCTAGTTTTTCCTTTATATTAAGCTTTGTTTTAGTTTCATGCATTTGTTGATGGTTGAAATGGTGACGTCATACAATTGCGCGTCAAACTACTGCCAAAACACTAGGTCTTGGCCATCTAGCTAGAAAATATTGAGATCCAAAGAGAGACAATGCACGCTACCCAGTGAGATCATCGAAAAATGTGTCAAATTTGACAGTTGACCTTGCTCTACCAAATAGTGGATAACTGTTTGTATAGGAAGAATATTATAGTTTGAGACTTTTAAATACGTCTGTGAATATATTAGGAATCCTTTAAGTATACTTGTATTTGCTGATTTTAAGTGTTGAATAAATTAATAGATGATTAAGTCAAGAAATGGATTTAGACACATGAAAACTAATTCCGTCATAACTTGAATTGGACACACACGGATCGTTCCAAGCTGTGTAAAAAAATTAAAATTTGCTTAATTAAAAACTTAATAGTTGTTAATTAAAAGCGTAATTAAGTAGTGTTCAATATTTATTTGTGTTCTAATTCAAAGCTGTGTTGTATTCCAATACAGCTCACACAGCGAACGGAATTCGAACACGTTGATGACGGCATTACGTATCAGTAGAATTTGAAGCGCGGATGCCGGACGGAATACGCCTCACCACGTGCCAAATATAGCCACACACAGTGACGGAATATAGGGATTTGGTAGGTTTGCATTCTAAAGGCTTTTAAATAAATATGGCAACATTTTGTGACGTTTTGTTGTTGCTGACGCGTAGTGCAGTGTTTTGAGAGTCACATAAAGCAAACAGAACTTGAGTAACGCATATGGTTATTTTTTTATAGTTTTTCATTTCTCGATGCGTCCTTAATGTGACGGAATATACCGCGTTTACCCTATGCTATTTGTAACGTGCCAGACGCAATATAAAAGGCTCCTGAATTTATCTGGAAATGGGGTAAAAAGGGACAGGTGAAATAAAACTCAATTTTAAACGTTTGAAGCGTGGCTGAATGCAGAGTGTACCTACTGACTGTACTCACCTATTACCAGCAGTACTCCAAAGTCCTCCTTTTCCTTTTAGATGTAATGTAACAACGAGGAGCTTAACAAGCTTCTTTAGGGAGTGACCGTCACCATTGCATTGCATGATTGCCATTGAGTGACCTGGATGTTAGGAGTTCTGACTTCTGCCTAACATCCAGGCTGTTCTGCTCCCCATTACAAG
The DNA here is from genome assembly GCF_000764305.2 of Hyalella azteca. Lineage (NCBI taxonomy): Eukaryota > Metazoa > Arthropoda > Malacostraca > Amphipoda > Hyalellidae > Hyalella > Hyalella azteca. Next base: position 115,293 of record NW_025937422.1, on the reverse strand, counting down.
CGTGGAAAACGTCTACCCTTAGGGCTGCAACTAGAGCTTTCCCGCCATTTCCAGAACTGCAGAATTTTCAGCAGATGAATTACTTTCTATCTTATTGTTAACACAAGTGCACAATCAGGCCGCAAGATTACAATTGTATTAGAAATTTGACATCTTGGAGCCACAAGATTTCAGAAACAAGTAGGAAAATTCCAATCTTGCTTCCCAAGAAGATTTTATTTAAATTTAAATTTAGATTTCTGTTTAAATTTAAAATTTAAGCAAAAATCTTTGTGATTAACCCATATTTATCTTAACTGTGGCCTTTGCTTAAAGAGGATCTGCTGTAAATGTGTTTTAGAGGTTGTCCCTAATTACCCCAGGGGACAGGGGTTGTCCCTAATTATGCTGGGGGGGTCCCTTTTTACCCCATCACGCGGAAATGGCTGCCATTTTTTAATGAGATAGGTAAATTCCGTCAATTACGTTTTCAAGCCAACACTTATGTGTAACTTTTATGTAAGTAAAATTTTTTAATACAGTTTTTTGCTCCAGACCTTAGTAGAAGTACTTTTCCAAAATTGCACTTTTCACCCTTTTTTCAGTAATTTTTTAGAGATAGTAAATGTTTGATTTCTTGACTAGCTTTATGGTACCTAATAAATGCTAGTAAAAATGTTGAAGTTTATGCCACTATTTTTAGTTTTGCAGTATTTTGATTAGTTTAGCTGCTACAACATTTCTACGGAATGTGGGATGCGCATCCTGATTTACCCCACCTGTCCCTTTTTACCCCGTTTGACGGTATCTTCAATTTCATATACATGAAACTGGTGCAGGAAAATTTCACCACTCACCAGTATTAATTTGAATTGCATTGTCATTCAAATGGATATATTATTATTTTACATACACACCGTCAATTTACATCAAACTTGTTAATAAGAGATTGGCGGGGTAAATTGGGACAGTCCTCTGACATTTCTGTAAAAATGCTGTAGCAACTAAACTACCTACTACTACGTAATTAAAATATTGCAAAACTATAGATAGTGGTGTGAGCCTTGTGAGTCTCAACATTTTTCATATCTATGTAGTATGTAGCACAAAGCAAGTTGAGAAATAATTTATTTACTACCTCTAAAAAATCATTGAAAAAAAGTGTGGATAGTGAGATTTTCAAAAAGTACCTCTGCTAAGGTCTGTAGCAATTTTATTATTATACAATGTGGAATTCTATTATCTATATAGCTAATTTATTCTCACATTTACATAAGAATATGGATCAAAAAGCATACCACATTACACCTTCCACCGCAGTGACAATTGATACACTGAGCTCATCAGAAAGTGACCATAGTGCCAACTGCCAAACCATTGATTTTCTAGAATCAGTTCATTTTTAATTTCTCATTCATCATTTACTCAAGATTTAAACCAATATCTTACGATGATGCTGTTATCCATGATACTTTGCTGTTCTAGTTGGAGGATATAAAATTGAACTTGAAGGAGTCTAAGAAACTCTGCTTTGCCACTATGTCAGAAACGGCCTTGCTTCCAATATCTTGCATGGTTTGAAATCCAATACCGTGTCAACCAGGATGGAATTCTGAAAGTTAAGGTTCATATATTATTTCCAATCCATCTTATCCACTTTTTCAATCCAAAAATTTTAGTTAGGATAGAAGGGATAAATAAAAATATACGTTTAAAAATTACTTTTTAAAGACAACACTTCTAAATAATCCAGTGTCTCCAATGTTAAAGATGTACAATGAATTTCTCATTTTATTTTCGAATATTAAAAAAAATTATTTTTTTCAATTTTTCTTAATTTATAATTTTTTTTCAAAATTATTTATTCTGTCAATTGATTCATGCATTGCCTCTGACTTCACACAAGTGTGCAAAATTTCAGATCAATTGGGCAGGTAAAAGTGTGTCAAATATCAGTTATAAGATTTATAGCTGGCAAAATTATTTTTTCAATTTTTGTACAAAATTTTTTTCAAGTTGAAAAAAAAAATTTGTTTTTAAAATCATTTATTTTGTCATTTGATTCTTGCATTGTCTCCAACTTTACGCCACTGCGCAAAATTTCAGATCGATATGATAAGTAGAAGTGTGTTAAATTTTGATTATGAGATTTGTAGCAGACAGACAGACAAACGAACAAGAAGTGAAGTTAAAGAGAAGTGTTGTAAAATAGGGAGGAATTAAAGTTACACTTGAAAAAATCAAGAATGGGAGTTGCATTACTTCAAGATTTCAATTAGACTAAATATTAGTTCATTAGCAAATCGTCTCCAAGTCAAACACAACAAATTAACATTTACAAATTATTAACAAATCTCACCACCAATAAGAGTTGTACTTAACACGATGTACTGCAAAGCTATTTCGTGGGAGCAAAATCTCGTTCACGTTCACTCAGTGATAGCTAACAAGCAACTGCATTTGACAGTTGGCAATGCTGCTTCTGGAAGGTTGGCAGTATGTAGTGGCAATAAGCGCAGTACCGTAAGCGGTAATATTATGGTTGGCAATGCCACAATGCAACCGTAATATTACGGTATGTAAATACTAAGTACTGTAATATTATGGTGATGGTATTTACCGTAAGTTATTTGGTAGTTTCACAAATGTACCATTCAGGAACAGATTCTGAAATAGAAGCGACATTTGCATTCCTATATATAAGAGGGATTAATAAAATGCCAATCAAATTCATTCATTGTCATTCAATTTAGGATGTATGAATGACAATTTTACTTTTGTTCCTATGATGCTCATTTTTACTGGCTGCAGCTGTAAAATTAAATTTAAAAAATGAACTCAAATTAAATTTAATTATTAAATACATTAGATGGTATAGGTACTTGTAATTGATTCCATTCATCATAGTAACCACTAACCATAAGTGCATATGTAATAAATTCAGCAACTGTGAATTTCACCTTCAATCATGAAAATGTTGCAAAAATCATCAAATTTATTTATTATTTATATTTTTTGTATATACCGTACCGTATATGTATACCACGTACCATATACAACACTTGCATTTTCTGGTTCCAACATGGATAAGAAATGAAAGTTTTAAATGGTTTGATTAAATATGTCATAAATAACTTTTTGAATATTTTCATTCCATATTGATTTCATAGTTGTAAATTTGTTGGAGCATTTTTGCTTTGAAATATTAATATAGCATTATTGAATATGCAAATTTTTTTCCCTTTCTCTAAAGAATAAACAATAGAAGATTTATTATAAATATATTAGTATATGTTTACAAAAATAAGCATTCTCTGTCACCAACAATATTTATTGTACTATATAGTATGCCATCATGGCTGGCCAGAAATTTGAATATGATGAGTCAGGTAGCACATTTTTCTATTTTTTAATAAGTGTTTTGGGGCTGATCTTAGTCCCATGCACATTTTACTTCTTCCCTGCTGATGCTGTAGGTAAGTTCACTATATATTGTATATATATTCTAGATTGAAAACTCCATATATATGATAATTGTCATTTTTCATTAACTTTTGATGGTCAGAATTTAATTATCTTAAATTTCTTTAAGCTAAAAAATTAATCTGTTCTGGTACCAAAATTATGAGCATTTTGTGACTAAATGATTTCTATTTCTATTGATTTGTAATACTGTCATTTCAAAAAGTTAGATTTCAAGTGTTGAAAAACCCTTCATCTGCTTGATAATGAATGTTGTAAATTTAAAACATTGCATTCCATTAAAATGTTATTTGGTAACCTGCTTTTTGATCTCCTGGTGCCAGAAAGAAATTTTGTTTTACTCATTAAAAAAAAACGGATAAAAATATTGTTTATAAAAAATATAAAATGCATGCTCTGGTCTTCAATCAAACTAGCATATTTCCTTTTATATATATAACCTGGAATCTACCTCCAATAATTGTAACACAATTGCAATATTTTCATTGTAATTTTAATAGACCAATAGGAATAACTGGCATTCAATTTTTAATGTTAGCTATGTATCTTAAACATTGTTTTGTGTGAGTAATTCTTTTTCAATCAATTTTTACAGAGGATCCTGTAGCAAGCAAGACAAAGGGCAAGTGCAGATGTTCAGAATGTCTGAAGAAAGAAGAGCGCTTGAGAGACAAGCAGTCCAGCTGGAAGGGAACAAAGAAAGCTCTACAGTGAGTTAACATCAAGTCTTTTTAATCCTTATTTTATTAACAAACTTATTATCAATATAATTGATAATAAGCTTATTGATGTATTCGCTGCTGGCAGAACCTACATATCAATGTGTGTCTTGATTCAAACGCGCACATTTTTGTGGGCCATTTAGCTCACCTGTGATCAAATCCAGTTGATCATGAATATTTTGATTGATTAAAATAGACCCAATTGAGTCACTTGATTATTCATGTAGTGAATACCTACTCTTTCTTGCTTCTATTTTCTATAAATGGACCACAGACATTTGATTATAGGTAAATATTATCATCTCAGACAGTTTTTGATTGAATAAGTATGGTTGTGAGAGTCCTATTAGTGTACTTTCTAAAATTCGAAATACAATGATGCTATTACTAGATTGCATAACTGGATTTAAGTGGTTATTATACATGATCAAGTGAATAATTAAAAGCCATAAAATTGTTATATTCTTCTATGCTCACAATACACATTAGCTACTGGATGCATTGGTGCCTCAATTATAATATGTGATTTTAATGTTTGATTTTGTGTGATTTGCAGGCGTGTAGGAATTATTCTTGGCTGGGCATTAATGGCTGCACTCATTTACAAAGTCCAGCAGTTTGATTATGAGTATGCCAACTTTGATCCTTATGATATCTTGGGTGTCAGCATGGTGAGTCATTGGTGCTTAATTATTTTGTGGAGTTCGTTTATTTTGGAAATGCTTATAATTATTTTCATTAGTAAATAATGTTCAGTGCTGAAGAATGAGATATTGTTTTTCCACATTTCCTACTTTTTAATATCCAATTCTACTTGAAAATATTGTTTGGTTACAATACAATATTATTGAAAATAAATACAATACGTATCATTAGGTTACGTATTACGTAATGTAATAATATGTTACCAATTTTAATTATGGTACCATAATAAATCCTCATGGTTTTGCGTTGTTTGCAGCAAGCAAGTTCTGCTGAGATCAAGAAGGCTTACCGTAAGCAGTCACTTATTTACCATCCGGACAAAACTACAGGAGATGAGAGGAAATTCATGAAGCTTAATAAAGGTGAGATTTTCTCACTCTTCTCTAACATTTACCATGCCATGCAGTGAGATAACTTGCATTTAATATAATAGTTACCTGTGTCTAGTTTGTTTTTACTTGTATTCTGTTGGACTTCCTTTACTGATTTCTCCAAATTCTGGCAGTCAAAACTCATAATGTTATCTTTTGCTGATTATCTTATTATCCATGATTATCCTTCTAATTATTTGTTGCAGAATATTATATTATTCATTATTATCTTACTGATTTTCTGTTAGTACTGATTATCATATTATTTGTAATTATCTTTTACTGATTATCATATTTTCCATGATTATCTCTCTGATTATCTTATACTGATTAGATTATAATATTATCTAGGATTATCTTTTACTGATTCCCCTAAATTGTGGCACAGCTTACCAAGCCCTGACGGACCCCGTGGCGAGACGCAACTATGAGCAGTACGGCAACCCTGATGGTCCTGGTGCCATGCATTTCGGCATCGCCCTCCCCTCCTGGATAGTTGAGAAGGAGAACTCCCTCGTCGTCTTGGGCCTCTACGCCCTTGTCTTCATGTTTGGCATGCCCACCGTGGTCGCCATCTGGTGGTACAGAAGCTCCAAATTCTCTGCTGATCAGGTAACTCTACTTATTAACTTAAATTACAATATTTTGTATTTAAATTCATAAAACAGCCGGTGATTCTTTTATTTTTAGGATGAAATTATGTAGACAGTTTCTTCAATGAAATTGATATTTTATGTTTGGTATGTATTTGAAAATCTTTGGGGTAGTTTCTATCTATGATCTATACTGTCATTTTTAGTCAAAAGTTAATGTACCAGATATTGATTAATTTCCTGGCAAGATAATTGTTCATTATGAATTGGAAATGATTCTTATCTGGCTGCAGTGCTTTGACATAAGTTATTTTTACCAGTATGAACCAGTTGTCAGAATTATTCTGACGACTGGTTTGATAACTGGAAAGCGACGCTTTCTTTATAAAAAGTCTGATCATTTTGTAATTATGTCCTGTTTTCAGTAAACAAAATTGATGAATGAATTCGCACTGAAATGTGCTGAGGTAGCTGTGTTTTGTTTTGTGTTCTGGTTTGTCAAGACATTTATATTATTGGGCTCCCAAAATAATTAGCTGTATGAGAGTGTGTTTATGACTAAATTATGAGCAATGAGTTTGTTGGCAGGTTCTATTGGACACGACACAGCTCTACTATTACTTCTTCCACAAAACTCCTTCCATGCCATACAAGCGTGCGCTCATGGTGCTCTCTGCATCTTTTGAGTTTGAAAAAGGACACAATTCAGCAATCACTGTGAGTTTCCTGACGAAATTGCCAATATTACTGAAATTGAAAGTAGCGAATTGAGTTTTTAGTGATATCATACAGCTGACTAATGCTGTTACGTATCTCATTGAATCATTTTTGGTAACTATGTTGCTCGCCACATCCTGTGCCGTATGTTATTTTTGGTATCTATTCAATGCTTCATTTTGTTCAATAAAATGAAAATTACCTTTGTCATCTTTATTCGTAGCAGATTCGCTCTTCTATGTCATAATTTCATCTTGAACGTCAGCGTTATTTATAGTTGAACATTTAAAACGTCAAGTGATGGTATTTTTTGCTGTAAATCATATGTGTTTTTCCATCGCTGCTACCCAGGAACGAGAGTCTGACAACTTCGAGGTACCTCCCTTGTTCAAGCAGCTGCCACACCTCGGCGAGAAGAACAAAGAGCGACCTCTCTGCTTCCCATACTCAGTGAAGGCACGTGCCCTGTTGCACGCTCATCTCTCGCGCATACCCTTGAATCCAAACACCCTCGACATCGACCGACTGTATTTACTTCACTGCTGCCCCACACTCATACAGGAAATGGTGACGTGCGTGGCTCAACTCATAATGCTCGCGCACGCAGGTCGCATATCCAGGCTGCCGACACTCGACACCATCGAATCCACCATGAAACTGAGCCCTACCCTCGTACAGGGACTGTGGGACACCAAGAACCCTCTTCTCCAGCTACCTCATTTCACGGAATCCACCCTCAGGAGCTGCGTGGTGCGTGGCCGCACCTTGCGTTCAGTTCAGCAACTCGTGGCTCTACTACCCCAGGACCGCCGCCACGTCCTGAGGTCCTTTACTGCTGACGAACAAAACGACATCGTGCAGGTCTGTAACACGTTCCCGCACGTCACGATGACCGTAAAGTCCGAAGTCGTCGATGACGACGACTCTGGGGTGTTCACGGCAGGTGCCATCGTCACGATCACAGTGCACCTCGTCCGCAAGAACAGCGGTGACGTTTTCAATTTGACAAACGAAGAAGACGACGAGAAAGCCGCTGCCAGGAAACGCAAAGCTCAGGAAGATGAAGAAAAGAGAAAAGAAGTTCAGGACTTGAGCCCAACTGCTGCCTTGGCGACCTTAGCTGTAATTGATAAGAAGAAAACCAAGTGGAATAAAGACATGAAGAAAAAGAGTGGTAAAGGAGGAGAGAAGGCGAAGGAAAATCACCCCAAAGTTAAGGCCAACGGTAAAGCAGGAGGCTCGAAAAGAGAAGAAAGTGCTAAAGACAATGCAATGGAACCCAAAGATCATGTGAAGGAATCTAAAGACCATGTAAAGGAATCCAAAGATCATGTGAAGGAATCCAAAGACCATGTAAAGGAATCCAAAGATCATGCCAAGGAATCCAAAGACAAACATGACAAAAAAGGTTCGTGCATGGTATAATAAACTTGTCCATTTATGGATACCGTAGCATTGATATAAGCCCATGACGGATAGCATCATTCATCAGCTGCTCTCTTATAGACTACATACGGTATACTACATGATTGTTTATAAGCGGGGCATTATGAATTTGTAATAGTTACGGTACTCAATATTTATGTCCGAGTTACTAAATGTTCATGGTTAAGGTGAATGGTACCTTATTAACTACACTGCATCATTGGTTATGAGTGGAGTATTATGCCCGGTATTTATGTTAGAGTTTACAGAACGACGAGCTGATGAGGCGGCTGATGAGAGCGACGAAGACTACAGCAACTCTCACTCCGACGAGTCCGAGGCCGGCGACGCTGACACTGAGTCGCATAGAGAAGAAAAGGTGGGCTTTATTTACTGCATCGTTTATACCGAGTTGCATAGAGAAGAAAAGGTGGGCTTTATTTACTGCATCGTTTATACTGAGTTGCATAGAGAAGAAAAGGTGGGCTTTATTTGCTGCATCGTTTATACTGGGTTGCATAGAGAAGAAAAGGTAGTCTTTATATACAGAATTGCGGAGAGAAAAAAGGCGGGCCTAATTTTTCCCGACAGTGAGACTGAACCAAATTGTCAAAAAATTTTGTGTTCAATTACCTTGTATCCTAACTTGCTTTTAGCAAGTTAGGATACTGGGCATCTATCAACAAAGTTCGTTATAAACTTTTTGTGGCCGTTTTCACCCTCTATGCTGGTGCTTATAATTGCTGTAAGATACCCTGCGTGCCTCAGTTCGGTCGTTATAACTTGGTAAGATCACTTACCATGATGAGCGGCAATTTGAATTCAACACTTGAGCATGGAACATGAAACCTGTGTATGCTGGTCATTGGGTCTGAGGGGCGCATTTCAACCTTTCATTCAATTGTGTTTTGATCAAAAGTTATTATTTTAATAATATATTTTTGTTTTCTATAATCTATAAAGGAGGATGCACAGTTTAGAAGCGCATATCATGAACTGACCTTCTTCTTTTGATTTTATTCATTAGTCATTATTCATAAGTTATTAATTATTGCAATGACAATGTTGTCTGCAGTCAATGGAAGACGAGGACGCGGAGTGGGAACGTTTCCAGAAAGGCCTGACTAAGCGCGAGAAGGTGCTGGAGGGCAAGAGCAAAATATCTCATTCGGTTCACTGCCCCTTCTTCCCTGACGACAAGCAGGAGTATTGGTGGGTCTACGTCTGTGACCGCAAGAACAAGAAGCTCGTCACTGTGCCCTACCACGTGAGTCACTCTCTTATCAACACTCTTATTAACTCATTAACTCTCTTATCAACACTCTTATTACCTGTCCTATTAACTCTCTCATTAACTGTGTTATCAACACACTTATTATCTGTCCTATTAACTCTCTCATTAACTCTCTTATCAACACTCTTATTATCTGTCTTATTAACTCTCTCATTAACTCTCTTATCAACACTCTTATTATCTGTCTTATTACCTCTCGCATTAACTCACGTATTAACTATTTTATTTTATTAACTATTCTATTAAGTCCCTTAATAGTGGTGCGATCTTTCATTTGTGAGGCCATCTTTCATTAGTAATGGAATCTTGTTGGTAAAACGTACTGGCTTCCTGAAGCAGATAAAGTACTTTGTACATTGTGTGATTTCCAGTTTGCTTAATTTGATTGGATCGAGTGCGTAATAACAGGACTGAACAAGATTGTTTGATGAAGAACTTGTCAAAAAATGCGGTGTACAAATTGACTGAACAATTGAGGAAAACAGCCTCAGAAGACACTGTTGTAGCAAAAATAACTTGTTGATTCAAAGTTCATTTAAAGTTCACGAAGATTTTAATTTATCACAGCTCACAAATCTGGTTGAAGAGGAAGAAGTCCAACTGAAGATGACTGCGCCTCACCGTCAAGGCGTCTACACTTATCAGGTGATGCATGGGCATTGCAGTGAGGGCTGATTACCCGGCTGAAGACGTCATTCTTCTTGGGCCCCGACCTGTAAAACTCACGTGCAAACTACAGGCCAAGAGCGCGTGTTGCCAAATCGACGTTTCTTGCCTTGGACGAGATTGATGATTCGAATTCCAGGCGTTTTATTGAGGCGGATTTGGGTAGAATTATACCAATTTATAGACATTTTCACGTATAATTAATTGAATTAAATTTGCTCAGAGAGGATAATGATCTTGACCTACCTAAAAGAAGTCTTTACAACCTGCCTAATGGAAGTCTTTACAGTTTAAAATGGAGGTCAAAACTTACGGAAATGTAATAACTACTTCATTTTATACAGGTTTGCGTGAAGTCTGACTCGTACCTTGGGCTGGAACTTCAGAAAGATATTCGCATGGACGTGAAGGCGGCGCGCGAGGTGCCCACCCAGCATCCTCAGTGGCAGGAGTGCTCGTCTGACGATGACAGTCAGGACGACGGTGACGACAGCGACCGCGAGAAAGACGATGGCGAGGAGAGCGAGTTCACCACCGACGAGGAGATGTCTGACAATGAGGGAGAGGAGACCGAGTCTCAGGAGGATTAGAGCTCATGATGCGTTGGCGCCTATGAGGGAGCGTTCGCTACCCTGCTGCTTGTTGGTCATAGAAAGTTCTATGTTCTGTCTCAATCAATGTTACAGTGAAGTTGTAGTTTTTTTTATACTGGCAGAAGTTTTCATTTTTGGAGGTGTGGAAAGTTCTATATTCTGTCGCAATCGATGTTGCCTGGGATTGGTATTGGTTTAATGATGGCAGATGTTCCATTTTTGGGGTAGTGGAAAATTCTATTGTAAATCTCAATTTATATGTTACTCGAAAAATGTCAGATTTAATGTCAGCAGAAGTCTAATTTTTTGGTTCATGGAATGTTTTATATTCTATCGCAATCAATCTGTTAAATGGGAAAGGTACGGTTTAATGGCAGACGCTTACGTTGTGAGAGTTAAGAAAAATTGTACTTTAACTGTGAAAAAGTTTTAACAAAAGTTGTTAAATGGTGGATTGTTTCTATGATTCGTAGATTTTCATGCATCTCTGCCATTTATGTTCCACAGTGCAATGGATTTTGTACATTTTATGTCATGGGTGAAGTAATTTAGGATAGGAACTTCCTATTTGGAGAGATGATACCATGTGACAGCCTGTTGCCCGAAAATGGTAATGTTTATTCGCATTATCGGTTACATTGTTTTGTTGCTTGCTGGGAAATCAAACTCTGAAACATTTATTGTCAAGAATTCGACGAGCTTCAGGCTGATCATAATTAGGCCTACTTTATGTATTAAACCGCCGCTGTTACATCTTTCATCAACTGGATGTACCTATATTTATCACCGATCTGAGGTGGAAGTTGAAGTGGAACACAGTTTTTTTCCGCGGTTTTATGCCGAATTTGATTATGTTTTAATTACTATTATTTTTTTCGTGAAATATTTGAATGGTTATGGAGGAGCGTTATGTGGTACCTAAGTACAATATTCATTTTGATAATTAAATGGGGATTCCTTTGTAGTAATTAAAACATGCAACTTAGTTACTCAAAAAATGTCCCAAAGTAACGACTATTGACAAGAAATTCAAACGTTTTAATCAGTGTCACGGAACGTGTCACTTGTGACGTCACGGAACGTGTCACTTGTGACGTCACGGAACGTGTCACTTGTGACGTCACGAAACGTGTCACTTGTGACGTCACGGAACGTGTAACTTGTGACGTCACGGAACGTGTTTGTGACGTCACTTGTAACGTCACTTGTGACGTCACTGAGGGTTACTCGTCTCTGTTAACTTGCCACGTGAAGGATTTACATCGGAAAAAACTATATCCCTGAAGGAAGCTTCGTCTCATGCCACCAATTTTTATGGGAAGTTTTGAACCCTGAGTCGCACTGTGACTGAAGTTAGTACTGAGAAACGGCTAGTTGTTTCTTGATGATTACCTAGAGTCCCATGTTCATTTCGAATATTTTCATTAACCAAGCTTTACATTATATTTCCTTCACTTTCCTGTACGGTATTCGAGGTATCAAATGTTGTTGAATGTTTGTACATTGACAGTGCGTAATGCACCGTTTGTTACTCCGTTTTAAAATACTTTCGTTCCTAGATCTTTCGTCTTCAATTGCTTTGAAAATTTATGTTCTCAAAAAAAAAAAATAAATCTCCAACTTTGTATTTGCAATGCAAGTGAAGATAAAAGGTACAAATAATACTTTCAGTTCATTTCTTATACGCAAGTGAAGGTATTTTCTATATTTTTGTAAGCTTTCAGCAATGACAGTTACTGACACGGAGCATTAGTGTTGTTGCCGGAGCATTAGTGTTACACCGAAGCACGAGTGTACACTGCCTCGTACTCGTGCATCTCATTGTTGACTCGGTTAAAGCCAGCGCTCCTTGTAATTATTGATTTTGTTCTAATTCTAGAAGTATTTAAGTTAGATGCCGTTGTGAGCGGTCATTAATTTGAACCTTCACGTCTTCTCACAAAATCAGTAAACCTCTTGTGCTGCTCCCTGTATGGAAATTATTGTTGAAGTGAATGTGGCGCTACAGAAAAAATCGGTGTAGGTTTTGTTATTCTGCTCCATGAAATTCTTGCTGTTATCTGACCATGTGAAGCGAGTATAATAAGTTTCAGTGATGAGAGGTTTTAGTTTTCTACTTTATAAGAGCGGCCCTATAACAGTCGAGGCAAGTTCTTTTGGCTGCAGCTGGAGGTCTGTCATGTTGATTTATGGCTCACTATATAACACATTTGGTTCATTTTTAGGTTTTATTGTATAAAATTTCCTAGTTCACTATTTTCGTATTTCTTTGGCTTTTTTTTTTTGCGGCAACGGGTTCAGAAAATTGTGCTGCAGAATCAGCAAGATTTTCTTGAATTGAATATTCAAAGTTCGATGTTTTCTTATATAAATTGAAGTTTCAAGAAATGTTTTTCATTTTTGGAACTAATTTTCCGGTTTAAAGCTCTGCTTTATGTGACACTTGGAAGACGTAGCTTTGTGGTACATTCATTTTGTAAAGTTTACTTAATTTGTAACGCTGGTTAGTCCTGCTAACAACGTACGTTAGAAACGTATTGGCTTCGGTAGTGTTACAATAATTTATGTTCGTAAAGGATTGATATCCAGCGGTCATTCATCCAGATCCTAAGAAGCTCAAATTTTCTAAGTGCTTCGAAATACGTGATAGTGTCCAATCTCTCTATGTATTTGCTTCAATGCAAAATTATATATAGAGTTCAATTTTAAAGTTTTGCAATTTTTGCAGTAAAATAGATAGCTTCATCCTCATTAATAAAAATTAACGTTTATTATACCTTTCTTTTTCATCAAGATGCGATTTTTGTCGGTTTTTCGCTATTTTGTTAACCAACCGCATGTCGGCTCCTGTCACTATTCTCTCGGTTATTATACCATATTTCGTTCAACACAATTATTATCTCATAATCATTTCCTGTGAGGCTACAATGGAACCAAGTTTCCTTCTCGTTACTCATCGTGTTTCGTTATTATTTTTGTCCTGCATTCCATTTAATTATCGCTTTCTTCTCTCTTTAGTTGACAATTTTATACGTTGTTGTTTCTGATAAAATGTTACTACTGTAGTTAGTTATTGGTGCAATAAAAAAATTCATGTTTTATATTGTCTAAATAGTGACTCACACCTATCACAACACTAACAGAAGGTAGACGTAGCACTGTTACGTCCTTTTGTCGAGCCCAGAATGAGTCAGGATGAGCGCACAAGGGCAGAAAGTGCATCTCTATTTGGATAATGTCTCGCTCATATTTCTGAGTGTGATTAGTTGACGCTTGCTTGTTGTCTGCCTCGTCATTGAGGGTGCGGCCTCAACCTCCTTTCTCTTATGTAGAATTTTAATATATGAATATTTGTTACGTAAACGCCGGTGTTGTTCATCACTGGAATGTCTTGAGCTCTGACCAGCGCCAGGCAGTTCTGACCAGCGCCAGGCACCCCTGACCACAGTTCTCACTAAGTCGTTGTGGCTGTATCGCTCCAATAACTAATATCTAAATTGTGTTGTGTTTTGAGCTGAAGAACTCTGTGTTATTTTAAAAGTTTTCTAGCCTGAGTCGCATTGTTTTTATTCCCAATTTGCCTAACATTTATGATTGAATATTAAGCAGCAATCACTTATTTATATTATCTGTTTGTTTTAATTCGATGTCATCGTTATCAAGTACGTTTTTTCTAAGTATTTAATGTTTCAATTTGTGTCTTGTAATTCTAGATCTGCAAGCTTGGGCAATTTCTACCAATTTTCCCCTTCGCTAGGGTAAACTTACTTACTTTGATTAGCACATTTTGAAGTGATTAGCACACTTACTAGCTCTATTTTATTCGTCCTGTGGTAAATCTGTACAAAAAATAACCTATTTGTCTGTCAAATTTTCTTACTTACGTTTGAAGCCTTGTCGTCGTAAAATTACTATATATTGATTTCACTCGTTCCTATGCAAATGTTATTTCCAGCCTCGGCTTATTGATGATAAAGGCTGAGGAGAATTGGTCCTGTTGCTAAACCTGGACTAAAGAAGCGATTAAATTATTTGTTTACAAATGAAGTGATGATTTTAAATTCATGCTCCATACGGGATGATAAACTTCTCACGACGCGGTGATGATACGTGGATGATACGTTCGTTTCCATAATTCGATCCGTGCTCTGAGGAAAATAGCGACATTTCGTCCACACAGCGCTACATGTTTTTCACTTGTGGACGAAATGTTTCGTCCACAAGCGCTACATGTTTCACTTTTTTGGCCCGGCAAAAGTGCGTACTTCAGTGTTGCGCCCGCTATCTGCCTGTGATGTGGGTAAAAAATTTGTCACTATTTGGACAATAAAACCCATTAATGTTTCTGAGTGGCTAAAGTTTATGTTTAGATGCGCATTTTATCTGTTCAATACAGGCATTTTAGATGGGCGAATACCCCGCTTTCTGGGCACCGTGTATGGGCATGACGGTAATTACTCATTACTTGTATATGATACATTATGACCTTGCGTTATTATTATTGGAGGTGATCATTTTTAATCGAGATCATTATTGTGCTGTCCTCAGGTTTTTTCATGCGATGCCTGGCATAAAAAAATGAATTAACTGGGAACTTCTTCCATCTTGTTTTCTCAATAAATACACTGCTGAGTAGGTATCGTGCGGTTATACAAATATTTGTGCTGTTAGTTTATTTCAATCCATAAAAAGTTTAGAGCTTCAAATTATCGGAAGACCTTACGAAAATCTCGAACTAGCCATTGTTTATCACCGTCTCCGAATGCTACATAATAATTAGTTATATTTACTTGTTTATTTTAGATTATACGTTGCTAGGGATCTATATCTTGATATTAGCAATATTTATATGGGCAATTGTTTTGTTTGGGGCTGTTCGTTGAATGGTGAACTGGTACCCTTCACTAGTGCACTCGAATGTTCGCGTCCACTGGAGTTTGTCGCCGTTTGTGATGTATGCTATTTTGCATTGATTTATTATTCGGGTGGGAGATAGAATTTAGTTCTCCCTGCAACATCGTCAGCATTGCTGAACGTCAGGTTTGTTGTGGATGCTGGTGAGATGAAGTGTTGTTGGCGATGTTATCTTTTGACCTCCGGCGCGAAATAGCTAAAACGCTAGCAAACCATTCTACTACTACTGCTACGTACTTGTGTCCATTTTCAAAATATTGTTCGTCTGTGCCGCTGTTGAAGAGATTATTTGTTAATGTCCATTTTGAAGCGATAATGTGTTTGTATTCCTGTTTAAAAGATGATTTTTCATGCGTGTTTGTGCCGCAATTGAGAAGATGATGTGTTGGTGTGCGTTTGCTGGCGAAAATCTGGCGGGAGTCGGTCAAAGACTGACGATGACCTAACTCTTTATTGCTCACTATAAAACGAAGTTTGACAGAAGATAGTAAATTCCTCTTGTGTAGGCATTACAGTTTCCGGTGAATATGTAAATTTACCTTTTCATTTCTCTTAGGTAAGTAACGAAATTGGATTAAAGCCAGGCTCTGCGTGCCGGAATGCGTCGAACTATTGCAATGTCTTTGGCTCTATATTTATGGTAATCTGTATATATTTTGACCAGGTATGATAATTGTAGAAATCTGAAGTAATTCAATTCCTGTACTGCCGTGCTGTTGAACGGCCATGACTGCTCACTTATTCCTCCTACACGTAGGAAGTTCTGATGCCCTGAGTCTCGTTGTCAACAACTCGTAAAAAATATGATCTAACCACATTTAATTTGTTCCATGTTACTTGATATTTGTTACTAGATGTTCATATTATGTGGCACTATTATCATTACCAGAGTTGAAGCGACTGGCCTGTGCATTGTTGTGGACTTTTTACCGTGTAACATCTCTCGCTTCGCTGGAATAACTCTAGCCTGTAAGTTCATCACTGTGGTTTGGTATTGCATCGCAGGAGCAAGTAGGGGTTGGCACAAAATACAGTATTTTAGATACGACTGCTTCCTGACTTTCATTAACCTTCGAATATCGTAGGATTATACCTCACAGTCGAAGTTAAGGAGATATACAAGAATTTCTTCTCTCAGGCAGATGACGGGAACTTCCACTTGACTTGAAAACAGGTAACTGCAAAACTGAAGTTAATTATTGTTCTTAGTGGGATCTCAGCAAGGTTTTTCCGTAATTGTTAAACGAATACCGTTGACGTTCAATCTATTTAATAATATTTTGTCTATATAATTCAGAGCTCATCGGTAGACAATACTAGCTTTCGTAGAGAATTATTAGAGTATCGTTTGGATTGAGACATCACAATGGCTATTTATCTCTTTCTTAATTTAAATTAAAGTGTAGACCGCTCATCTACTTCCCTATTATTTCAACGCAATCCTAACTATGGTTACCCATTCGCACAGCCTTACATTCGTTATATTCTAACAATTTGAAATTTTGTGTTCCATTCCCCGTGTATTTTGACAGTGAAACGAGCGCTGCATAATATTCACATTTTATTGAAGAACTTGCCTTATTTTATGGAACGGAAGCGGAGATAAATGTGACGGAAAACCTGCACAGTATTATAATTATTATTATTATGTTTAATTTTGGACCAATCCACTGAGTTGAACCAGAACCAGCCATTTCAGGTTCATTTCACTGGCCGCAACCACCACTCACTTCGACTGGTCACTAGTGTTGAATAGCGTTACAATGGTTGTTGATAAAATACTCCTTATAATTTATGCATGATTTTAATTTGGACCTTTTGAACTCCTAAACCTATCCGTTTTAAACCTTATTTAATTGCAATAGGGGAATCTTATTTTGAAAAAAACATAAGTCATCAATTTTGGAAATCGACGCATAATGAAAATGATTGGATGAATTTTTCAACCTTACGTTTTTATATTGCCATCTCTCCGATCGCTATAACTTTTGCCGTTTGTTTCCGAATTGTCTTATAATCGTGAGCATCAAATTGTGGAACATCGTAAACAGTGTGAGAAAATTGAATTTTAATTGCCTTAGAAATTATCTAATTTTTTTTCACGTGAAATTCTCATAAAAATGTTTCACGTCATTTAATATTAGAATATCTGAATTCTAAAGGTTTATGTGTCAATGTGCCAGTAGTGGCAGCCAGTTCGACTTAAATGCTAACTGCAACTCATGATGATGCTATATAGGCCTTGTCTAATAGGTTTTTAGCATGATAAGTAGTGACGGTTAGTATTGGAAAATTATACTGACCGCCAAAACTGTGCCCGTGTACACGCTGCATTTAGGCTTCTTCAGCGTGCTCTTCTTCGTCTTCGAACTCCTCCTCTGCAGTGGCGTCTTGGTATTGCTGATACTCAGAGACCAGATCGTTCATGTTGGACTCGGCCTCGGTGAACTCCATCTCATCCATCCCCTCGCCCGTGTACCAGTGCAGGAACGCCTTGCGTCTGAACATCGCCGTGAACTGCTCAGAAATACGACGGAAAAGCTCCTGTATGGCAGTCGAGTTGCCGATGAATGTTGACGCCATCTTGATACCTCGCGGAGGAATGTCACAAACAGCTGTTTTCACGTTGTTCGGGATCCATTCGACGAAGTAAGAGGAATTCTTATTTTGGATATTAAGCATCTGTTCATCTACCTCCTTCATTGACATCCTGCCTCTGAAGACGGCGGCAACTGTGAGGTAACGACCGTGTCTCGGGTCGCACGCTGCCATCATGTTTTTAGCATCAAACATCTGCTGGGTCAGCTCGGGAACAGTTAGTGCACGGTACATTTGTGAGCCACGCGATGTTAAAGGCGCGAAACCTGGCATAAAGAAATGCAGTCGGGGAAACGGCACCATGTTGACGGCCAATTTTCGGAGGTCCGCATTTAGTTGGCCTGGAAATCTTAGGCAAGTTGTTACTCCAGACATTGTTAACGACACCAGGTGGTTCAGGTCACCGTAAGTTGGGGTTGACAACTTTAGTGTGCGGAAGCAAATGTCATACAAGGCTTCATTGTCGATGCAGAAAGTTTCGTCGGTGTTTTCAACGAGCTGATGTACAGACAGAGTCGCATTGTACGGCTCAACCACCGTATCGGATACCTGGCAAATGAGCACACGTTAATAAATAATATATGTACGTGCATAATTGCTTTGTCTAAATAGGTTGTTTTTCAATTTGTATTCAAACATGACACAACGGAAGACATATTGATGGTTTTGCTGAGATATTTTCATTAATCTTGCCTCTTCCTCACAATATAGGTAAGGGATCATCTTTACCATTTAGTTGATTGAAACGATTGATGCAGGCTAATTTATGTACAGAGTACACCTTCATTTATATATTAATGCTTACTTACCTTTGGACTCGGCACGACCGAGAAGGTGTTCATGATTCTGTCGGGATACTCCTCCCTGATCTTGGAGATGAGGAGGGTGCCCATTCCTGACCCAGTTCCGCCCCCCAGTGAGTGGGTCATCTGGAAACCCTGGAGGCAGTCGCAGCCCTCGCTCTCCTTCCTGACGCAGTCCAGCACCGAGTCAACGAGCTCAGCGCCCTCCGTGTAGTGCCCTTTAGCCCAGTTGTTGCCCGCGCCACTCTGGCCTTGTTAAAGTCCACACAAGAGTTTACCATTGCGAAGAGAAAACAAAGTTGAATTTTTTTCACTATAAAGTGTCTTGGATATTATAGAGACTGAACTGCCAGATAATACGTACCTGTGATAAATTATTTTTCTAGTTTCTCATTATCATGTTGAAAATTTGTAACTTTTCAAGTGTGAACCTTAATTGTGTTTACCTCTGAACAATAAGCAAACCTAATGACCAATTTTCAGAAAAGTACAATTATTGGGCCAAAATCTATGAGCTCTGCTTGAGGTGGCACCCGACCCTGATATAATTCATGCATGCGTAGCCTTGAGCGTTATATCCTTAATCGATTATATCTAAGGTCAATATAAGCAAAGTTGTTTAATTCATCAATCCTGCAAATACATGGAAGAGGAATTAGCTTTCGTTAATTGCAGTCACTTAAGTTCTCATGCAGAGTTTCCAATGCTTTTGCATTTCCTAAAGTTTTCTCAAATCCTCAACTGTATTTCCCAATTTATGAAAAAATTCTCACCGAATACGAAGTTGTCTGGCCGGAAAAGCTGTCCGAAAGGCCCGGATCGCACGGAATCCATCGTTCCGGGCTCCAGATCGACCAACACGGCTCTGGGCACGTATCTAGCATAACATGGACACGATATCAGGTGCGTTATTAGACCATCATGGGCATGTTATCAGACCACCATGAGCACGGTATCAGACCACCATGAGCACGTTATCAGACCACCATGAGCACGTTATCAGACCACCATGAGCACGTTATCAGCCCACCATGAGCACGCTATCAGACCACCATGAGCATGTTATCAAACCACCATGAGCACGCTATCAGACCACCATGAGCATGTTATCAGACCACCATGAGCACGTTATCAGACCACCATAGGCATGTTATCAGACCACCATGAGCACGTTATCAGACCACCATGAGCACGTTATCAGACCACCATAGGCATGTTATCAGACCACCATGAGCACTCAAACCAGCATGAGCACGTTATCAGACCACCATGAGCACGTTATCAGACCACCATGAGCATGTTATCAGACCACCATGAGCACGTTATCAGACCAGCATGGGCACGTTATCAGACCACCATAGGCATGTTATCAAACCAGCATGGGCACGTTGTCAGACCAGCATGGGCACGTTGTCAGACCAGCATGGGCACGTTGTCAGACCAGCATGGGCACGTTGTCAGACCAGCATGGGCATGTTATTAGTGGCATTATCAGAATAGCGTGGACGCGTCATCAGCCGCGTAAACGAACTGCTCTGGGCATGTTGTTATATGTGTTATAAGACTATCAAGAGCGCATCACTAACTTGTTGCCCGTCACTAACTTGCCACTGGTCACTTACTTGCCGCCCGTCTCTTACCTACCACCCGCCACCAACTTGCCCCTGGTCACTAACTCGCCGCCCGTCACTAACTCGCCACTGGTCACTCACTTGCCGCCCGTCACTAACTCGCCACTGGTCACTCACTTGCCGCCCGTTGCTTCGTTGTAGTAGACGTTGATGCGCTCGAGCTGCAGGTCGTGGTCGCCGCGGTAGGTGCCGCTGGGGTCCACGCCGTGCTCATCGCTGATGATCTCCCAGAACTGACCGCCATAAAAATGTGTTTTCTTCACATTTAAAGAACTCTATTACGTACTTCTATTTTTTTAATATTGTTGAAAAAATACAGCCGCATTGAGATGCAGTCTATGGCTATGCTCAATTCGTAACTGCCGGGCATAGAAATCGTCATAATTTCATTCCATTTTCAACTTAATTATATTTCCAGTGCAAATTGTAAATATTTCCAGTGCAGATTGTAAAATTTTTCATCATTCTAATATTTTCCAAGGGTAATGAAATGCAGTTAATTTTTAAGCCCGATGCGTAATGTGTTGGTTGCATCTGAGGTCAGGTTAATTCAAATATAATTTATAAATTAAAATCTAGTTTGACAGGTTTCTTGCGTGATACAATATTCTCATGAATATTATCATTAAGGCATGCAAAATTTTACCGTAAACTCATTTCAGAAAAAAATTATCCAATAAAATTATGACCAGGTTTAAAATATGATGTTACAGAAAACTTGTGTTGGAATGGATTAGATCTCTGAAATTGAAAAGTTATTTGATTTAGTATTCTACCAATTAAATATATTTTATTGCAGTAAATGCTAACCAGTATTTCAGTATTGAAATTGATTAGCTTGTTACTTTCCATCGTGTGTGTCCCATCATGAGTTTTCATTTGTTTTTATGTGGTGAAATTATTTGAATTAGTTCAACCCGGTCCATATTGAAAACTCTACGGATTATGCAACATAAATTTAACTATCTTTTGGGTTGTATTAATTTAATTTTTCTATTTCGTTTGTCTTATATCAATGTAACTAGAAATATGCATGTTTCTTCTTTGGCGCTTCAAGGTTGAAGCATATCTCAGCAGTAAAAAGTTTTGGCGTTAACTTTTTTCCCTCCGCTTACTGCACTATTTTCTTCAAAATTAGAAGTACATTTCATATATTGATAAAGATGATAAGCTCCGATGTCATCATGGATTTCAAATTATATTAATGCTAAAACTCAGGAACATTTTTTAAAGTTTTAGGCCATAAATATCAACCTACATTTTGTCTTATATTTATGAACGAGTATAATGAGCTCATTTGTCTCTACATCATTCAATTGATAATACTCATCAATATGAATATTCGATCAATAAATCAAAATCACGAACGGCAAAAATTCAATAACATTTTTCCAAATTTAAAATAATTTACAAAATTATTTTCGCTATGACTCATATATATATATGAAGTTCGTGAAGCCTACATCAAATTTTAAATGTTTATTTATTTATTATTTTTTCTTCACTCTATTGGACAAAATCATGCCAGTTTTCAGACAAATTCAAAAATTGCAAAATAATTTTGCATGTCATTAAAATACGGTATTTAGCTTGTCTATCTATTATTACATGCACTTGCAATTAAAAAGCGACGAAGAATTCCTGTCTCCGCATTAGACTGTTCCTTCAAACAAAAGACTTTGTGGCTCTCAATTTCTGTCCTAATAAAACCTCATGCACTGCTCAAATATAAAACCAAATTCACGGCTTAATATTCAAACACTTTTATCGAGAAGACTTTTTAATGTAAAAATACTAATCAATAATCAAGCGCACAGATTCGTTAAACCATCAGTAAATCTAGCTCAGCTTACTTTGGCACCGATCTGGTTGCCGCACTGGCCGGCTTGCATGTGGACGATCTCTCTCATGGTGAAGAGCTGGACACAACCTCTCTCGGTCGCGGCTCAATGCCGAATGAGGAAACTCTTGTAGTGCCACCGTGCATGAGAAAGGAAAACTTGGAAACGCCTGAAACAATAACGTCTAAATCTTTATGTATGGATCCCTGGACGATAAATAACAGAGATATCTTAAAACATCAGACGTGAGGGTAAAGATTATCCGAATAACATGCGATTAGTTTCCACCAAATTTATTTCTTTTTGCGACTTGAAATGCTGGCATTGGCATGACTGTTGTCTGCTATCGATTGGTCAGCAATCGATCAATTTTCCTTGCATTTGAAGAAAGTTTAGCTTCCTTTCGATAATAAATTATCTTTACTTAAGGTAAATGATATAATTAAAAACAAACGTGTATGCTCTGCATAATTATTTATCCAGAGATAAAGGATACACTCACGAGCTACATTTAGCAGTTAGACTAGCGAGCTACTCACGACCTCAATGTATTCCTGCACGGTGAACGCGCCGTTGTTTCTTTTCTTAAATAACATTTATGTTTAATTCAAGCTTACGAAGTTTAAATCAATTCGTGAGCTTCTTCGTGTGAAACTCAATAAGAAATTTAATAATCCTCCATGTTTTAATATGTTATTTTGTAAGTAATACACAACATACAAATAATTTAATGCATTCATGTTCTGGAACCAAACTCTTACTTAGTCCCTTAGAGTGCTTGAGAAATCAAATACCTCGGGATAAAATATTTCTTTACTTAGTTATTATTAATTTACATTAATTAAAACAAAGACGGTTTTCTCGGCAAATTTGAAGACAAAATCAAACAAAATGTAAAAATCAATATGAAACCAACTTAAATATTTGTTGGTCTTAACCGAATCTGTTCATAATCATCCTTTATAAACCACTTTAAAATATAAAATTATTTATGTTTGGGAAAAAGAGACTATGCGGAAGAATGTTAAGCGATTTATTCTTAAACAACTATTTAATGGATGCATCTTGTTTCTGTGATCATGTAACAATACAACCATACCATTATTTCAATATCTTGTATAAGTTCAGTTAAGTTTTTTTTTTTCCTATCAAAAAAATTTTGAACTGAAATTAAGTTCAGTGATAACGAAACTGCAAAAAAATGAAATTTCTAAGTTTTTTAATGCGAATAGATATCAAATTTCAGTCAATTTTAATTACGAGCTCAACATTTGTTTCGCTCTATTCAGTAATAATATCTATATATACATATATATATATATATATAATGAGATTTCCGCAACTTAGCTCATAATGCGGTCTCTGACTCATCGGTTATTTGATTGAAATTTCGATAGACAATTTACAGACGCTTGTATTCCTCAGCTCGGCGTGACGTCACAAAGTAACGCAAACAGGAAGTTATCAATAGAACGTTGCGTGGTGCGTGAGACGCGCAGAGCCTTGCTTGACATCACGCACCCACTGTTGCCATGGTGACGGCATCAGATGCCATCACCATGGCAACAGTACATTTTAACTGCCACCACAACTGCAATCTTATTACGCGACCGCTCCCGCATTATTGACCCATGCGTGGAAATGCTTGTCTAGTAGCTGGCCGACGTTGAAGTTACTCATGCTTGAAAATTACAATAAATTAAATTTCAGTATTTTGCTGACTTTGATGTAACCCATGCTCAAAAATTGTAAATATATTATGTTTATATTATATAAAATAATCTATGATAAATATAATATAATATCAATATTATTTCAGTTGCTTTCATATATTGACATTATAAATGAAAATGCGGGTAAATGTTATCTCAATATATTGCAGGTGTTGAAGTTACTCCTGCTTGAAAATGGTAATAAATGTTATTTCGGTATTTTCATGATGCTAATGTTGGTCATGCATGAAATGGAAAATAAAGTTTTTTTTTTTCAATATCATGCCGATTCTGAAATTTTAATACAAGTCTTGAAGTAATGTGAAAAATATGTAAACACAACACAAATCATTAAAACACTCAAGTCAATGTCTTAGAAGCGTGAGGACATTAAAGAATGTGTAGTTGGTCAATATAGTATCATTACATTTTCCTGAATTTTCACCAATTTGAGAAATTTACATTTCAATTATTAGAGCAGTGACGAAATGTGTAAGGAATTTACACAATCGAAGGGTATTGAATATTAATTTGAAGAATGAACGAAAAAAAATTTGCCAACACTGGCCGAGGCGCATCCGGTAGAGCACAGGATGGGCCAACGGGAAATGGTTTTGAAATGGCGCATCCAAAAGAAGGGATGGCCCAAACAAGTTTAATTTTGCATGTTGCTAAATCAACAGCCTCTCTAAGCTGCAGTAAAAGAATCAAATTGGGTTGCGAGCGTGGTCCGATTTTCAACTTTTGGAGTGGTCTTCGGTGACGCAGTCGTGACGTAGGGCACAGAATGTGAGAATAACGGGTAGGTCAAAGAACGTCCATTGATGATACCCAGACCCGACTGTGGATACTGGAGAAAAAATCAAGAGACTATTAGGTAATAGCGCAAGGCGAAGAGGTGAATTGTATTGCTCAGCCTATCAGAGTTCAAGTACTGACCTGAGGTTTTAATTCCCAGTGATCAAACTTTATGGAGGTTACAATGAATTAAGGATTAACTTTAGAAACTTAGAGGAAATCAGTTAGAGGAGTAGGAAGTTGGACGGAAAGGATAGCAAGAATAGCTAGAGGTTTGACATTGCTCGAAAGAAGAAGAAAGACTTAAATTAGGATTGCACAATAAACCACAGTTGTATCAACTGCTTAAGAGGATTGTTCTAAACCTATTTCTGAATAGAAAATAAATTATACTCTTAATATAATTCGATACACTTTGAATATACTTTGATATAGATTTAAATATACTTTGATATAGATTTAAATATACTTTGATAAAGATTTGAATTTGATATAGATTTTGATAGAATTTATTATAGATTTGATACTTTCATAGGTATTTAGACTAACAAGGTACAAATCATAGTTATCTAGACCATGTCCAACTTCCTTCAGGGGCAACATAAGCATAGATATTGCGAACAAAACATAACGAAAAGGACACGGCATTCACTCAAACTAAGGAACAGAGAGCCAGATTTCAAGGAAGTATGGTAGGAATACTTGATGATGCGATGACCGAAGCTTCAGAGTATGTGAATAATTGAATTCTGGCTGAGAGGCCCAGCACCACCACTCGCAACCGTGTGAAAATGAATTCCTCTTTTGAGCGTTCCCTGCAACGGACCTCAACTTCCTCCTCAAGTCAAGTTAAAGCAAGTCGGACTGCGCGCCAGGTATCCACTTTTTCTTATCTCGCAAATAGTGGTAAAGGAAAATGAAAATTGGAAACTTGCTATTGGGAAGAAATGAATAATTTCTCACAAATGAATTTCAGTCGAGCATTCTATTCATTTCTCATGTATGTAGTATCTGTATGAATTTATTGTTTGACGAGTCATCTTTACCTAATAACTGTCACAATTTTAGCGTATGTTAGACAAATTAACGGATTCTTTCAGGTTGTTTAGACAGTTTTTCTTGGAATGCCGTAGGAGTGAATTAAGACCTTCCTGAATTATTAGTTTAGCTGATTATTGTCGCATTTGCCGTGCTTCACCAATGTGGTGCATTGAGTGAATCTTATTTTAACATTTTTCTGGGATTATCTAGCGAGTGCCACTTTCTTATTATTATTTATTGTTATTATATGATAATTGAGCGAGTCTTCCTGTGTGCCACAGCTGTCTTTTCTAGTTTCCAACTATTTCTCAGAGGTTAACCTTGTGTTACAACTGCTAGTCTCTAACTAGTCCTCAGAGGTTAACCTTGTGTTATAACTGCCAGTCTCCAACTAGTCCTCGGAGGTTAACCTTGTGTTACAACTGCTAGTCTCTAACTAGTCCTCAGAGGTTAACCTTGTGTTATAACTGCCAGTCTCCAACTAGTCCTCGGATGTTAGCCTTGTGTCAAATGTCTCGGTAGGAGCTTGTTTTTTTCTGCGGGGTTGGTTACTCGATAACCATATCAAAATTACTCGATCATCGAATCCTAAAGACTCGATAATCGTATCCAAATGACTCGATTACGGTACTCGAATGACTCGATAATCGAATCCTAATGACTCGATAATCGAATCCTAATGACTCGATAACCGTATCGCGCTATTGCCGCTTACTGCCGCTGTAGTCGAGACGCCGCTAGACCGAGGCGTCGATGCAACGCTAACGAGTGGCTCTAGCAACGGAACCAAAACCATCTCTCCGGCACTTCCGTTACACTGCTGCAGCTTCTGCGAGAATGTAGATTCACATGAGGCCGCAGGTAATGTTGGCATTAATTTTTAACTGGGAGGGTTTGGATGACCCGTACAATTGTTAAATATAATTGATATTTGAACAAAGTCTCATTCGTTTTGCTGAGTGTAAGTGGCTTCTTTATATGGATAAGTCACATTCGTGCAACTATTCCGTTGTCTTCGAAGAAGCGGCTCACCAGAAAAATCTGATAAATGGCGCGATAGAGTAACTACTGAAAATAAATCATAAAATTATTTTTATAACTTCCATCCGCTGGTATTCTTCCATGCGCTGTTGTTTTCCTTGCAACAGCTGGGTCATCTTGATTGCTAGTGACGCTTAAAGTTATTTGCCGGATAATTTGTATTTCTTGTTGTGAAGTGAAAATATGATCGAGAACGATTGTCTCGAAGCTGATATGTGTTGATTGTACGATGAAACCTCAGACCAATTAACTCTGAGCCGTGTTTTTAGTTTATATGCAGCCGAATATATCTTTTATTTGATTGAGAGTCAGATGGCATCCACGTAAAAGGAATACTTATTTTAATCTCACATTCATTTTAGTGGTAGTCGGATTTTTTCTCAAATTAAATGACTTCAGTTGAATTTTTTTAGATGCCAACGCAAAAGTTATAACGGTACACTAATTGACGCTCATTGGCAAAATTCAGATCAGTTTCGTCATTGTTGGAACATTTCAACATCTAAATTAAAAACATAACAAGAATAATTATATATTTCGAACACACATATTTACCGCCCCTCTTAATTGAATTAATTGTCTGCAGAAGAAGTTTCGGGCTGGAGTTACTAAGAGTCCTATCACGTTCCAAAAACAATGCACTACCAGCAGTAAAGTTAATGATATGATGGTTATTAAATATTGAAAATGTTACTATAGTTGAAAATAACATTCCATTGCCACGCATTGAAACAGTTTGATTAGATATCAGCTTACGGAACTGCAAGGCGCCCGCAGGACACATATAATTGATAATTGATGTTAAACGATGTGAATTCTAGGGTGTTATCGTTATCTCTGCAGCTGACAATGATGAGACAGTATCACGGTACCCAATTTGCAGTATCTCTGGTGTAGAGCTGATAGCTGCAATGCATTCACTACACTGATGACTACACTGCTGGTAATAAGTAGGTGGTCGGTGGGATCAGTATTAGAAAATTCAACATATGTGTCAGTATAATGAACCCAGAACATATAAGTGGTCAAACATAATTATTGAGATAACCGATATTAATAGAGAAAAATGGTGATAATTCTATAATATATTTTCAGTAACTAACGACGCTGGCTTCGTTCCGTTCCGATGGAATAACAAAATAAAAGTATATAGATATTTTAATTTAAAATAATATTTCATATGTATTTTTTGAAATTGCTGCCAATGAAAAACTTCCGAATAATTGCCCGCATGTGTATCGGACACAGGCACCTTTAAACGAATCGTGTATCCAAAGACAACATCGTACGTATATGGATATGATTGTCGAAACAAGTCCAGTATCACAATTTTTGCTCAAAATATTGCCAGTATCACAAAACTAGAAATATTTTATGAGAAAAAGCTGGCAAAATATGAATTCTCAGAAGGTCTTTCAAAATACTGTAGTGATCAAATGTTTTCGCAAGTACGTACCTATATTAAATTGCACTTTCTTGTTTCATTAATAATTGAGAAATTTTGAAGAGCACCTGAACTTGTTTCCGCAGGGAACAACAATCGAAAACGATTGGAAACCCCCAAAGAAATCAATAGTAGAGTAATCAATATTGCATATTTCTTATTATTGTGTTTGAAAATTTTTATGCTCTAAAAATTAATCTAAAATCGAAGCTTTCATGCAATAAAAATAAAATCTTACTCGAATGTGAATGAAAAATATGAGCCCCTGACATGAAGGTATTCGACATTCGATTAATAAAACATGAAAGTTAGTGAACTTTACTAGTGAACACTTGCAAGATTGTTTGTGCAAAAGCAAGGTTCTATACGGAGTTGCTTACAAACCGTGAGCCGGTAAACACAGTTTGTGAAGAGGACCTTGACAAGCTATTCATTATATATCCTAGAGCCAAATTAATCCAATCAATGTATATCCTACGGCCAAATTAATCTAATCAATGTATATCCTACGGCCAAATTAATCTAATCAATGTACATCCTACGGCCAAATTAATCTAATCAATGTATATCCTACGGCCAAATTAATCTAATCAATGTATATCCTACGGCCAAATTAATCTAATCATTGTATATCTTATAGCCTAACGACGTGCCTAGAAAAGGGCAATGGTAAATTTTTAGAGATTCGATAAATAAATGGATGTCATTTTTTCTAGCTTCAATACAGAGGCAAAATGTAATGTATGAAAACTTTAGCATTTTAATAGTATGTAACTGTAAAATTAATGCTTCCAATTAGTCTCAAATTGGTAAAATTTTTCTACCATGTGCAGGTAAACAGTTTCGAAACTCTCATCTTCGCATTTATTCAACTATCTGATTAAAATGGATCAAAAAACGAGTTTTGAAACAGTGAAGCCTCTAGAATATCCTATCTATGCCAAACTTGATGATATCAGCAGGTGTGTTCATTATGATGACTTTAAAGTTGCCGTTCAAAGGCAACTGCTCGTACCTCAAGGTCTTAATAACAGCAGGACAGTGCTGCCCCAAAAGGTGAGCTCCAGCTGTGATTGATGAACAGAAAAAGTTATGCCATTTAAAATATGCAGCTGCTGCTTTACATAATGATATGTATATACGAGTACATTATGACATGAATATCAAGCACTCCGACACATATGAATGAATGAGTGTTTGTTATTGCAACACAAACCCCAACGCATCTTTAATCCAATGCTGAAAGATTTGGATGATTGGTCCCTCGATTTTGCCAAAATATCGTAATTTATTAAATTAATAAGTGACATATTTTATAACGCATCTATGCATTATTCCTTACCATCTGTTTCATAATACCCCACATTAATTATTACGGGTCCATCGTGCAGTGGGCTTGATGCGAGACTCTAACCAATAAACCACTATAGGTTCGTAACACTCCTCGTGATTCAACACAGACGAGAAAATAAAGACGACCGCACATTAAGCTTTCATGCAAACAACGAGGATTGACAACATTTCAATGAACTGAAGTATCATGTCCAGACTTCAGAATTCTCTCTACAAAAGTGATACAACTAATTACCAGAAAATTGCACAAATGATTCGCGTATAAAACACACAATAAAACCAGACAAGAATTTTTCACATCTAAATCTACGAGTATACAGGTTTACTTCACACGATTAAATTCCAGGTCATATAATAAATCAGAACGGTACTGTAATAATTTAAAATATCAAACGATTGAATACACAGTTACCACACTTTCAGCGTTCATTGTGGTGATGCAGACCGAATGACACAAGAAATTATTGCTATCCATCACTTCAGACTCAATACAGCATCATCATTCATAGGCATCTATAATTGGCATTATTTAATACTCTACGACATTACTCTCACCCCTCAGATTCATCCCCACATCACATTCATAGGTATAGTTGAAGATGATTATTGCGCAAAGAGCCGGAAACAAATTCAACGTCTCAGAGGGAAAGGTACCTAAAAAATAAATGTTTGTGTTACTTCTCCGTGATAATATTTTATTGTTCTCAGGTGCTGTGGTTCGCTCCATCGCAGTCGAGCTCGGAGCACAATTTCTACGGCAACGTCAGCTTCACCATCAAGTGGAAGACCGTGCTACAGAAACTCGGTCCGAACCTCTACCTCATCGACCAGGCCATTTATAACACCAGAAGTTTCACTAGAGTCGTGTTGACTAAAAATAATTATGACGGAATTTTACCCAGGTTGAATTTAGATTCATCTGGCTCACCCATGATAACTTCATTGCTTGGTTTCTACCACGCTTCTCAATGCATGAACAGAGCTGGGGCCGTAGGCCCTCATGAGCTGCAGATAGCGATCGAAGTGGACGATGCCGATGCGAGGTGGCTCTACAGGGAATGTTGTGTGGCTGCAAATAATCATTCTGAGGCTAATGCTCCTAATTTTGGAGACTATACAAGAAGAAATGGAGAAGAATCAAAATTTAAATCATTCAAATGCTTCAAGTTTAATACTGCACGCAATTGTGTATGTTTTTATAAGTGGACGCTTGAAGAGTGCGAGGAACACATGAAGGCGGTACTGGGGGCGGCTAAACCATCAACTAGCAGTGGACATCGTGCAACTACACGAGAGTCGTGTAGCCTGTATGACATGGATCTACACACAGCTACATTGCCATCAACTAGCCGTGCCAATATGGGGCAACGTACATCTACACGATCAGAGAGCAATGGTGGTGCGATCGCAGTGGCAGCAGTTGCAGCAGTGGCAGCAGCTGCAACTGTGTTTTTTGCATGGAGGAAGGCATCCAGAGATTCAAAATAAACGTTTATATATCAACCAGCAGTTACAGAATGGGATTTTTCTCTGCAAGTTGCTATTTTTATAACATTTTTTGGTCTAGTAACAATTGGCAATTTTTATTCTTTCACTTTTTGTTCATGGCGCATTGTCAGGAAAATACCTCTGTGATCGCTGAGCTTCCGTCACTTTAACAGGGAATTGTTCTGGCATTTCTCAAAGGCTTAAGGTTTAGTAGCTATTAATGATTTAATGGACTCTTTCAAAATTCGTAGGTATATTTAGTAAACAACTTCATCTTAATTAATTGTGAATCCAATTTAAACAATGGTATTGATTCTTTTCCGGTAGTACAACTGTCAGCGAATACTTCAAAAAAATTTCCCAACGTCTTAGCTGCAATGTAGGTATTTTTTACGCAAAAATTTTCCAACTTAAATTTTATTTATCTCTATTATACTATGAACGTAATTTGACTCCAAAATGACATTAAACTCCAGATTGAGCGATAATGTTAGCAGAGAATAAGATCATTTATTTAATAGTTTCCCAAGCTTAAATTATTGTTCGCTAAATTCTCGATAGTGAGAAATGACTATGAAAGCCAAATCTTTTCGAAATTATTTCAACGAGACAGTCATTTGCAATGGATAGTTGAATTTTACCTGCAAGGCGGGTAGGCTTGACCTGACGTCATGTGACATTATCACATTATCATCAGCATTATTTTCAGAGCTACCGGTTTTGTTTCTGAGCGTATGGAAAACTATCGCACGAGGCACCATCACCGTGCCTAAAACGCCATCGATATCATGCTCTATAAAATTGCCTCCTCCTGAAATGGATTGCATTGCAGTCTCCCTCGTGAATTATTTTGAGCTGCCAATGAAGAAAGAAGATTTATAATTCATCACTCATCAATGTTTTTTATTTCTATTTGAGAATGCTTTAGCACATTTATGAAAATTTTTTTGAGTTATAAAATTACCTACTGTTCGTCGGTGTATCTTTCATCGAGAAATATTTTTGCCTATTTTTATTTAAATCATAGCATTAGTATCTTGATAAAAATGAGGTATTTGTTTTGTTTCTTCAACCATAGTTATGTTTTCTTTAGGCTGGTAAATAGAGGATTTATAGGGGCTGGCAAACAAATGTATTTGTGTTTTGGGCCCAATTCGGGCGCATCTACATTTAAAATGAAGTCAAAGTTGGAAGCCAACTGAAATATTAAATTAATGCAACTCCCTGAGACGGGAGATAAGTAAATGAAAGCCTCTATGGGTTTGTTTTGATTCGTTATATATTATAATTGTAAGGCAAAAATTGTTTTCATGTTTGAGTTCTTAAATGTGCCACTGTTAAGAATCTATAAAGTGTTTGAAAAAAAAATAAACTCTACGTATCTTCATGATAAGTGCATGTGGGAATCCAATGTCCTCGATAGCATTTCGGTTTTGTTATATGTGGATTACTTTTAAAGTAGCAACCTAAACTTTAAACTGACATCTCTTTTATTCAGTTAGACAAAGTTATAAATGTCCATTTAGAACTTAGAATTTAGAATTTTAGAACTTAGAATTTAAATAAAACCAAATTAAAGATATATTTCTTTAAATATTTAGCGACACATGATCAAATTCTGCACTCGTCATGAGCATGCACTTCCCCGAATAATAAAGTGAACATATAAACTACAAAATATACTGTACGACAAGATTGTTGTACAGTATTAAACACAAATTATACTGCAACGCAAATTATACTATACAACAAACTTGTTGCACAGTATAATTTGCTTCTTCACATCTTCAGGAAATTTTTGGAAAACCACTCATTTACACTGGTACCGCATTCCTGCCACCACCATCTCCCGGTGAAAGCGTTCAGCAAATCCGTCAAACTGAGGTTGTCAAAATAAGTGTGCTCTATGAGTTCCTATGTCTGTCACCTAAGAGAACACCAGACTTAATTAACTTCTTCATTCTTCATTAATACACTAAATGTATATATATTATAGTATATTGGTTGGTATATTGATTGTGTTCTCTTTTTTATGATGGCATGATCTATAGGGGGGCAACGCAAAAATAAAAATTGGTATCATGATCAGTTCCTTCCCTCCAAATCATGGGTACCGCAAATGGTAGGGCTCGTTTTACTGTCACGTAACCGGCCAGAAAGCCCTGCATATCAAGTACAGCAAATATGAGGAGCTCAAGGTTGTTCTTTGATCCCTCAGCTTACAATCACTGTAAAAATGGTAAGCTTCTTTATCACTGGTGTAATAGTACGTTTCCGTGAAACCAATATATATCTTGCACAGAAACAAAAGTATTATGCTTTCATACTTTCACAGAAAATATACCTAACCTCTAGCAATAACTTGAAAAATAGACTTAAACGAACTTTTCCAATGTCAGATTCATATTCAGCACCCCTCAAATTGGTTTATTTCAGCTACTTTTGTCTCTGTCACAATTTATTTGTTGACCAGTGTTATTGGAGCTACTCCAAATTCACTTTCAGTAGTGAAGAGTCTCAGCATCGACCAAGACTCTTACATAACCTTGAAGCCCGCAATTCGTCTTGCAAATGGCTGTATTTAACAACTAATTCTTCGCAGCTAATATCCCAGAATTGACATCACTTACATGATGTTATGTTTAAAGGCAAGTGAAATTAGCAGAGTGGCAAATATTATTGCTGTGCTCCTTCAATACTCTTTTTAATTCATTTGTCCAACCATGTTGTGTAGATTGGAAGACGGAGACGGTTGTGTAGACGGAGTCCGGCACTCGTTGTAGACGGTCTTGAGAGTGATGGTCCAGCTGTCCGGCTGGTGAGACGTGAATATATTGAGACAAAACTATACAGGAATATTGAAAACGCGCGCTTATTTTATTGATATTTAGACAAGACAAAGTATACTCACGAGGGTCCGAGTTTTTATTTTTTTTTTATTTTTTTTTTTTGCGTGGAATTACTGATGTGAATAGATTTAAGGGATCTGTGAGGCTGTTTAATTTGTACCTATTTATTTTCCTTAACTGTTTTATTTAGAGTTCGTTTGCCATCATATGTGTGTACTAGAGTAAAAACTAAATTCTCAGCTATTAATAACTCGGTAGAGAAATACTTATTTCCTATTTTTTAATTCCATAAGAATTCTACATGTAGCTGGTTTCTTGGCGATTCACTTCAGTTTGTCCAACAGAGTTACATGAACGTTAAATTGCATGTCATATAGCAGGTAAAATCCTTGGATGTTTCAATACAGAACTTTCTCATGAGGTGCCGAATTTATTCATTACTGTTATTTTATTTCTCGTGTAAGGCTGTCCCTTAATATTCTTCCCAGTAAATAATAAAATATTCTTTCATTTCGATGGAACAATTTGATCGCACATAAATTAGTAGGACTGTATTTTTATCGATATCTTAATGCATATAACTAACTACAAACTATATCCTTGTAGGGGTTATTAGGTCCACGCTACCTACCAGAGCGATGTCCTTGGCAGTAGTGCCCTTGGGAAACCCTTGAGAAGCTTGTTCTTCTCACTCCAGTGTCCCGGAGTTGCTATGCAGAGAACTTGTGTATGATAAGCGTCGTGTGATTCATGGATTGTTTTTTAGGTTTGTATAGGCTTCAATGTCTGGATTTTATCACAGAATCTTGGACAAATACATGAAATAACGATGCAAAAAACAAATTATTGTTGGCCTTTAGCTGGTGCGACTCATGATGGCTTCAGAAAGTCGAAATGTCCACAGCTGGAGATATCCATGTCAATTTCATCAATGGTCCTAATTCAACAATCAACAATTTTGTAAACATTCTGGTGCTTGCAAGCAACTTTGCAAAAAACTTTGTTTAGTCAACTTTGTAAAAAATAATAAGCATAAAAAATTACAAAATTTAAAGCATTGAACTGTCACTTTCAGAGCAATGCCCATCATTGTGCTGAATTAAGTTCGACTTACTTCATACAGTTATGAAAATTGAGCGGTGAAAATCATTTGAAACTTGGACACTTGGAACGCAAGGCGATGGCCCATAAAAGATTAATGGCAAATTTTTACAGTAATTTTTTAAGAACGACTGGAAAGCAACACAGAGAAGCATCGTTGATAAATATTATTTAAGCATGTAGCTCGAAGTAAAATCACAGGTTTCATTGATGTAAGGGATAATATATGCTCCACTGGGTTACTCTGAAATTTTAATACTGCATTAAACTCAATCATCGAATGTTGAAAACTATTTTTGCTGGAAACTGAACTCACTCTATTCGATTTTCATTCGTAGGAAATAAATTTCAATATAAAAGGTGGATTTTAGGTAGGCTTTCGTTTTCCCTCGACAACAGAAAACTTCTAGACAAATTCTTTTATGGCTTTCATTCGGGAATTCAAAATTATGAGCAAGATTTTGCAACTGGTTCTTCCAAGCAAGTGGCAAAGGTCTTTGTGTTTATTTGCCGTCTTAAGATTGAAAAAAAACAGGATATTTATTACATGTGCAATAATATTGACAAGTATATTTTGAAAATTACGCTGAAAGTTATTAAAATAATGTAGGTGCAATATGTTTGAAAAGCGAAATTAAAATAAATCAACGTAATTTATTGAGATACGATGATTATTACTATAACCATTTTTAATTTGTAACCTCTTCATATATAAGGTCAGCTTTCACTGAATACCTGCAAGCTTCGCCATTTCAAGAGCATTTACATATGTACTCTGTCCCAATTGTACATCTTAGAGCCGATTACTCTTTATAAACAACAGTTTAGTTACCTTATCTCAATGATACGCTAGCCAATGGATATTATGAACTTCAAGTCATAGAAAGAATGGAACCATTGCCCATCGGATAAACTCTCAAGGTTTGACATTATCTCATCCAACACAATTTAAATTTCCAATTAAATATAGCAGACTTTCAATTAATTTGAATTTAATAACATTAACTCCCCCCAAGCAGGTGTAAATTCACGGAACTGTAGTCGGCAACATTTTGCTGGACACTGCCTGATCAAAAATGTCTATAATGACGCATTTTAAACCTGTGCAAGTTTTAGCCGATCCTCTGTATGCTAAACTTGATGAAATCAGCCGATGTCTTCATTTCGACGACTTTCTGCTGAATTATCAAAAAGAAAACCTGATCCCGGCACTAATCGACAACAGCCATAAGAAGCTTCGAAAGAAAGTGAGATTCAGAGGCCAGCCTTTGAGTTGGGATAACTGCTACGTGTCTCATAAAAATGTTGATAAATTATTGTGCATTCATAAGCATATTCGAGTACACAAATTGGCATTAATGAATGCATAATAATGTTCATGTACGTATCCATAACTGCAGCACACCATGCACGTTCAGATCCTAATGCCTACTTTTCCGATCGATTGCGATATCAGCGCACTTGCCTATGAGTAGTTAGCAAATTTGAATGACACTGTAGCATTATTGCATACAGACGCAGACAATAGGCGATGTTTAGAAATGGTTAATTGTTATGCGATTACATTCGAGACGAGACTCTTACATTGAGAAAAATACGTTTAACCAGAAAAGTAAATATAACTCTTGTTCTCAGGTGCTGTGGTTCTCTCCCATGCAACCAAGATCAGAGCATAACTACTTCGGCAACGTGAGCTTCATCATCAAGTGGGAAAGCGTGCTAAAGAATTTTGGTCCAAATCTCTACCTTCTGGACCAGGCCATTTTCAATAGGCGATCTTTCACCCGAGTTGTGCTCACAAGAGATAAGTATGATGAATTAACGGAAGTTGATTTGCATTCAGAGGGCTCACCCTTGCTAAAATCCGAGTCTGGTTACAGCCACGCTACAGAATGCATGAACAGAGTTAACCAGGGTCCTCACGAGCTGCAGATCGCGATCGAAGTGGACGAAGATGATATGAAACCTTTTTTCTATGATTTTAAAATTTGCTCTAACAATCATTCTGAGGCAAATTCTATTTATAAGGGACCGGACGCTGATGAGGCATACTCAACTTTTGAATCCTTCAAATGCTACAAATATAATACGAAGTTGAAGAAAAAATGTCCCTACCAATATACTCTTGATGTGTGTCAAGAGGCATTGGAACATAATGTTTAAACAAGCCTCGCCCATGGTGTTCTAAAAATTATACGCCTGTGAGTACATGATGTATTTACCATGAACCCAGATATCCGGTTTCAGATGACCTGTAAACAGGAACTAACGAAACCATTCCGATTTTACTCCTGTCCAGAATACTAGGCTTGAAAATTGTCATTTATTTCCTAATGTAAATTACTGTCTCTGCTGAAAATTAATATTCGAATGTAATTAATGAAGTCGCCGTCACACCAAGCCGATTGTTTGTTCTACAAATATCGGTTTGCCTAATTAAGTTACAGATTGGTTTGTTCTAGACGGGAGCTGCAGCAAAAAATAACCGTTATAAGTATCATTTGCTTGCAGGAATTCATATAAATAGTATGAATGAAATTTTGCTGACAATTTGAAGTATAATAGACTTTTGTCTAACTGGTTCAGCTTGACAAATGGTGTGAAGTCTTAATAATTTTTGTTGAAAGTCCACCAAGTTGAGATGTTATAAGTTAAGGTTACTTGAACTCATTAATGTTTTGTGAGGCTCTTAATTCTTCTCATTTCATCACACTAGCTCTTCAAAAGTTTCAAATTTACTACCTATACTAGTTTCTCTGTTCATCACGTTTCTAGTTTTACACACTAGTTTTTCAATCAGTTTTAAGCCTTGTAATCATGTATCTTTCTCTATCACAGTAGTTATTCAATATGTTCTAAGTTCATTACTCACATTCCTCAGTATATTAGTATAGTGCATCATGTTTTAAGCTTTTTACTCATATTTCTTTGGTAATCACTCAAGTTCAATATATTTAAGGCTTGTTACATTTCCTTGTTTACCAAGTTATTTCTTAAACGTACTTCATGCTTATTGCACATGTTACTCAGTTTTCCCCTCTAGCTTATCATTTTTGAAGATTGTTTCAATGCTCTTCTGTTTAATCCTCTAATTCAATATCTTTTAGGCTTATCATTCGTATTCAACATTTTTTACGATTGCCACGCATTTTTTCTGTTCATCCCTCTAGTAAAACAGCATCAAGAATTTAAAAGTAGAGAAATCAAAAACAAATTCATCATATCTTCATGGGATTCATGCGTGTGGTAGCAGTGCGCGCACTATGACGTTTGGCATTGTTCTACTAAGTGCTTCCGTCGGTTTTTGTGCACCTCCGGGACCGGGATGCATGTCTGTACATGTACTGCAAGTCGTGTTTACACGGCGATCCTGCGAGCGGCTCATTATATCAGTCGTGGTCCGAGTAAGTCCGTCCTAACGGTATACTTGGAAAACCGTCGTAATTCCCGAGCTAATACATGCAACTCATATCCCGAAGTGCTTGCAGAAGCATCGAATGAAGCCTCTATCCGATACATGCCCAACGGCGTGGTGCTCTTTGAGCAAGCGCACTGCTGTCGCACGCACAAATTCAATGAATTATACATAGTGAATTTGCATGGCGCTTTCCATGATCTTAAATTCATGGTGAACTTGCGATTTAGGCAGAGTAATGATAAAATACATCATATTTGAGGCTTGTGGCTTATTACACACGATTCCCTGTTTATCACACTACTTCTTAAATGAGTTCTAAGATTATTTCAAGGAAGGTATCATTTAAAATTACTGAATTTTATTCATTGAATATAATCGTTCAGAAAAATGTTTTTCCCGATCATACGTGCTTATCTCGCATTTCATGGGAATCGATTTGCATTGTGTAAGAAAAATATCTTATGTTCGATTGATAAACAACTGTTATTAAGCATTATTTTGAATCAACCCCTAGTAAACTAACTTGCGATTAAACACTGCCTGACGTGTGTAATATACGTGAGGAATAGGAGAATAAGAGAGCGACTTCTCGCCGAACTAAACAAATAACGAAATAGTGCGAATAGATGAATACAAGAATAATCGATTTGAAGATAAGTTCATAAGAATACCGAATGCATAATATTGTAACGAACCGAAGATTCGTACGTGAAAATAGCTCTGCTGCAGCTGATCAGCTCCGTTATTAGCAGGGCTGCTGGAGAAAAAGTGTTCTCGGCATTTCGCTTGAACTTGGTTTCAATGTTTCTTGTTAATTTGGATGACATCCTTACATACACAAAGCGAACTTAGTACTGTTAATGACTTCAGTTAATTATTCTTAAAATTAATTAAACATAGTAATTTTTTTAAAAATTTATTTTTTAAAAAGACTTAAAAACTTAATATAATAATCGTAGATTGGGGAAATTTTACTGCTATATATATGTGCAGGTAAATAGGTGCGAAACTCTCATTTTCGCGTCTATTCAAATATCTGATCAGAAATGGACAGAGAAACGAGTTTTGCAACAGTGAAACCTCCTGAATATCCTATCTATGCTGAACATGATAACAGCAGGTATGTTCATTTCGATGACTTTTAAATTGCCGTTCCAAAGCCAATTCTTGTGCTCCAACGACTCCGTAACACCAGCAAGAAGCTTCTCCAAAAGGCGACATTTGCGATTGGTGATACAGACTAAATTAGTGGCATCGTATTTATTATAAATATCTCACCATAAGCCGTATTATCGGAAATAGTTAAGAGCACGTAACTCAGTCAGCAAATCAGTGAGGCTTTTCAAGATAAGTCCAACAATCACGACGAGAAATGGCCCGCTAATTGTACATAGGTGGCTTTGTTTACTTGTTTACTTAGGCCGCTACGTGTACTTAAAACTGAGTTTAAATGTTAGGCCGCTGTTGTGTCATACTCATATCCCACATTACCCTCAGTTACAGTAGATGCAGTGGCAGCATCTGCAGTCGCAGCAACCGTGTTTTCCGCATGGAGGAAGGCATCTAAAGAGTCTAAATATAGTTTTTTTCCATAAATAATTAGTTAAATTACGCAGCTTGAGCGGGAACAGAATGGTATTCTGTTTCTCCAAATGATGTATGAAGATGTTTATCATCTCCTAACTGTACCATGGTTGAACCATCATATCCTAACATAATACCTAATTTGTTGAACGTAGGTCAGGGGTGGCATAAACCTTATATACATTTGAAGGATGGATAGCTAGAGGTCAGCATAGCCCAAGTCCACAGTGCGATTCATATACCTTCCCGAGCTTAATGCAGCCGGGCATCTTCACGGCTTTTGACATAAAGCGCCCACCACAACAGCGCCGTTCAGTCAGGCCGGAGCACAACTGGCCGGAGCGCAGCAGGCCCTACCGCAACAGCTACTCTTAAAACTTAACCTAACCTAACCTGCGCCTCTGTTGCGGTAGGGCCTTTTGCGCTCCGGCGCTGTGAAGCAGTAGCTGTGTTGTGCACAGCGGATTAACTGTTAGCCGGAGTTACCCACAGCTCATTGATCTGAGGCTATGTGTAGATATTGCATGCTGATGGCTGGCGTTGGGCCCAGGGCCTGTTTACGAGTCAATTTTGTTACCCACGGCTGCGCTCCCCATTTAGGTGCAACTGT
Source organism: Hyalella azteca (assembly GCF_000764305.2). Classification (NCBI taxonomy): domain Eukaryota; kingdom Metazoa; phylum Arthropoda; class Malacostraca; order Amphipoda; family Hyalellidae; genus Hyalella; species Hyalella azteca. The sequence goes on along the minus strand of NW_025937422.1, from coordinate 74,519 downwards.
AAATCTCGCTCTACTTACCACATAAGTGAGTTCATGTTTTATTATTTTATTTTTAGTTTACTTGCCCTTTTCTACTAATTCTGTCTTTTTTGTGCTCGTAATCTAAAAAAGAATGAAATAGTCATTTCCATTTTCATCTACCAAATTTCTCGGCCTCATTTGCAGGAATGCTCTTAGTTGAACAAATTTGCATAATACAATAGTTAATAGCAGTAAATTGGATGTGTGCAACTTTAACATCAGTTCGATCAGCAGAATTTTTCATGCTGTTTCTTTTGTCAAGTATAGAGTATGACGTGCCTTCACACACTTATAGTCTATACCAAATATCTGCGTATAATAAATGAGAAGTGCACTGTCATGGTGTACTGTTACGTTCAGCAAGATTTCTGAAGAAAATGATGTCCTGGCGAGGACAGAAAAACAACGATAAGGCACGGAAAAGTCTTTAAAATTTTTATTTCGCAGAAATAAACTAGAAAGAAATAAAAACTATTTAAACTATTAAAGAATCTAAACTATTTCGAAGAAATAAACTAGCTGCACCCGTCCGCGGAGGAGGGCTGTCAAGCTGTGCCACCTCTTCTTTCACACGCATCATATCGTCCGCACATTAAGCCTAGATGAAATGTACGAGTAAATTCAGAATAGGAGTTAGAGTCGTGATGATAATATCATATCTAGCTCCTCCTTAAATTTGGCAAAACCGGCGTTTCTGTTCTGATCAAGTATTTTGTCAACATTTGTACCAGACAATCTGCAATAAATGTCAATTAGGTATGATTATATTAAAATTATAAATTATCAATGAGTCAAGATTTATCAGTCAGTGAGTTAAATTAATTATGAACTATTCGTTTCGCTTTTTTTTATTTATCATTTAGCAATCATATCGTTCAGGAGTATCCATTAAATCGTTCATAACTTATTAATTAAATCGTTTATCATTTATAAATTAAATCGTTTATCATTTATCAATTAAATCGTTTATTATTTATCAATTAAATTGTTTATTACCTAATAATCTGATTTATTTTTAAATTAATAAAAATAATTTTATTTTTATTAATTTATTTCTTATCGATTGAATCATTTAGCACTTTTTCATTGAATCATTCATCCCTTATCGATTGAATCATATATCACTATTTGATTGAGTCCATTGAATCCGTGAAGCTTCAATCAACCATAGAGTCAATTATCCATCAGCCTTTTTCCGCTAGATCAATTATCTTTTATCTGTTATTGGCTATCCATTGAATCAATTAAAAAAGTGAAAAGGGCAACTAAGTGAGAATAAGATCCATGAATGAACTAATTTTATATTAGAAGACAATGGCCAGTATGGAAGTTAGAGAAGTAAAACTCATGGCTGATCAAGAAGCAGTCTCTGATCAACAGCATAGAGTAAGGTAGCGACTTCAAGGCTTCTAAGGAGAAGAGCAAGTTGTCGTGGGTTCAAGTGAGAAGTCGTCTATGGTCTGTATGCTGGAGTCAAGTGTTGCCCGACTTCGGCTTCGCTGGAGGGAAAGCCTGAGAAAAAAACGTGAATGCACAGTAGCGACCTGCCTGGCCGCTCAAAAACTGAGGTAAATTTGAAATAATCAGACGTCGATAGATAATGAGAATTGGATCTGAATTTTTTCCATTTAGTTGCCAGTCAAAAGGTTTATGGATATAATGTTGCATTGAAACCTTTTCAGCAATTTTACTCTTCCTCAGGTTCATTAAGGATTTTCTCTTCCTAAACAATGCTTTATGTCCAATGAAAACAGGATATTGGCACGGGATACTGGTATAGTAGAAACGAAAGGCACTTTGACTTGGCCTTTATATGTGATGCCGAGTTTTGTCGTAAAGTGTGGTGGAAATTGAATGCTAAAAATGTTGACGCCGTTGAACTTTCGGAAGATGACAGTAAGCAAGACCTGCTGATAAAATTGTATACGGGGAGAGACAAAGTTTTGTCCTTAAGTGATCTTAAAGAGCATCCATTCCTTCTGTACTTCTTAAATCTACCAGTACAGTAGTTCGATAATTGTGCGGAAATAATTGGTCAATTAATTACAGACAATGAATAAAGCAAACAAAATGAAATTTGGACATGAATTTAATTTTACGAAATTAATGGAGTTACGGCACAGAAACATGTAAAAGACATGACTGAAATTTTTTATGAAAGAACAGTGGCATGTGATTCATGTGAATGATTCTGCGTTACAGTATATTACAACCTGCTTACGACATGATAGTTAATAATAAGACATGGTGGTTATTCATTCTCAAGCGAATTTTACTTTACACAGCCTTAAAACGTCTACTACAATAGGAATTAAATCAAAAAACAAAAGGATTCTACTTTTGCAAGCGGAACGGATTAAATAATTAGGACGAAATTACATCGACGACCAAGACGGCGTGCCATGAAACTATCGCGTATCGTCGGTATAGAGAGCTGAGTCTATTAAACTATGTAGATTTTCAGTCACCCGCCAAGTAACTAAAGTGCAATTAAATTCACGAATAAACATTGGCTTAAAATTAACAAGGCACCTGTAGTGGACGGTGACCAAAGTTGCATTCGTTAGAGTGTTAGACGATTGATATTTCAATTCATCATCACTAATTTCTTTGAATGTTCAAAAACTAGTTACACAAATTTTGAGTAGTATATAAGTTTTGTGTATAGCTCGATCAGTGTTTAGATCACACAGTCAGAGTCATATGCGATACCAAACTAATATTAAACAAAACATGTTCATGAACGGAATTACATCCGAGATAATAACTAATAAACCAACATGCCAGCCAAGCGAACTGATGTGTCCTCGCGCACTCCCGAGGCCAAACATAACAAACATGATTGTCGCTGCTTTGCCATCTTCGAAGAAGCTCTCTTTTCAGCCCATGTAAAATATTCTTAAGAGCCCTTAATAATTTCATTTTCATTTATTGAAATATATTCTTGTTCATTGTTAAAAAACGGTAAATTCGATATAATGTAACGTATGTATAATTTTAAATAAACGGTCATTATAAACTCAGCTATGATCATAATAAGACAAAACCAGTCACCAGTCTTGCCTGCGCTTGAAGTAGAAATACTCGCTGAACGTATAAATACAGGTTGAAAGTAAAAATACTGGCCAAAATTAGGAACATTCGCTGAAAGAGCAAACACTATAGAAAATTTACATTCAATATGAAGCAAGGTTAATGTAAGTAAATCAAAATAAAATTACATTCTTATATGATATTCACACGAATTTACGTGATTTAAAATAGGCATACAAGGCGTTCCTTGTAAATCACAGTTCGCTGAAATTTAAATATAAACAATCAAGATTCATCACACATGCAGTAAATCTTTATATTTCACAAAATATCAAAATTCCCTAATGTTTGTACTCGATTACCACTTCAAGAAAAATTTTTTTCGACATTAATAATAAAAGTTTAGAAGAATATCAACACCGCACTGACACTTGAACGCAGTGGCAACGATCAGCAATAATCAAGACCAGTTGCTGCAGTTTTGTCAGGATAGAGAATTAATAGTAAAACACTGCATTTGATTTGCTAAACTCTGCATCTCAAACCAATCATAACATTCGTACAAGCCTGCCCCAACGGTTGCGCCAGCATCGCCCCAAGACAAGCATGTCCAAGCTACTGCAACATTCGCACATTTCTGCGAGATAACGTGCGACGCCACCGCCATGTTCGGCCAATTCGTCCGCGAATTGCGAGCGTGCGACTTGAATTCGTCATTGCCGGCCTAGTTCGACCTGTTTGCAAAGGTGCCGGAGCCGAACGGACTTGGTCACGGCGAGAATTTTGAGCTGGGTAAACAGGTCTCAGTAGCGCCCTGGTGCGTTCCTCGCACTGATCTTGAGTCCATGGGTAGGGACATTGACACTTCTGCGCTGTATTAAATTTGAAGCATTTGAAGGATTCAAAGTTTGAGATTGTCCCAGAATTTCTAGCGTTGTGTCCTGAATGAAGACTATTTACATCAGAATGATTATTTGAAGACACTTTACACTCCGAGTACAGCCATTTCGCGTCAGCAGCGTCTACCTCGATCGCGATCTGCAGCTCGTGAGGACCTCCGCGTTCATTGTTCTCGCAATACGAAACGTGGCGAAAACCAGAATCTGATTTTGTCATAGGCGTATCATTTGAATTCAGTCTGACTTTCTTCAACTTTCCGTCATAATTGTTTTTAGTTACTAGGACTCGAGTGAAACTTCTGTCGTTATAGACTGCCTGGTCGAGAAGGTAAAGATTTGGCCCCAGTTTCTCTAGCACGGTCTCCCACTTGATGGTGAAACTGACGTTACCGTAGAAATTGTGCTCCGAGCTGGACTGCGATGGTGCGAACCACAGAACCTGTAATTGAAAAAAACATTAATAATTTTTACCAGCAAGAAAGCATTCGTTTGAATGGATCAACCTCTCACTAATTGAACAATAATGATCTATTTATACGCGAGCAAAGATATCCATTAATTTACTGTTATGCACATAGTAACCAAGGTACGGCCTGACCGAGCTATCGTGAACACAATGCCTGATGAATCCTTGCGAAGCGAATTGAGCTATTCAAACACCAGGCAATTTCCAAGACAGAGCGGAGTCATTCTGCACTGTCCTTCCTCTAATACGCACGTTAGGCGGATCCTGACCGCTAGTTTGTTAATATTGATATCTAAACGTATTGATATCTAAATACGTGTTGTACAGTATATTTGTACCAAATAACTCATTCCTAAAAAAATTTAGAGGTATTAGTATTTACATTTATATATTTATTTGAAGCCTGAAAAAAAACTTTAATGTTCATTAAGATGTGCAACTTGCCACTCCGCATCGGCTAGAGTCAGATGTTGTAGTTTATTCGGCAAGAATGCGTTGGAATGGTAAACGATGCAGTGAGATACCCGCAAGTAATGTTTGGCGCCCATAAGTTGTCCTACAGACTGCAAGATTTTATCACATCAAGCATTTGATTCTTTATAAGATTGGCAAGCACGGCACCGAAATTTTGTCAGATCATCACGCCTCAAATCGCACCTGTCGTTGGAGATGCCTGTGGCTGTTGATGAGTGACTGCGGCGCAAGGTATTTCTTGCGAACGGCATTTTCGAAGTCATCGAAATGAACGCATCGGCTAATTTCATCAAGCTCTTCATAGGTGGGATCTTTTATGGGTTTCACCGATACAAAATGCAGCATTTTATCCCTCTTCATTCAGGCAGTTTACAAAATGTGACCCTAAAGAGTTTCGTACGCTTGCACCTGCCGTTGGAGATAAATTTTACTCATCCACAATCATCCAAATATTATTAATTAAATAATTACTTAATTCTATGATTCAGTGGATGTGCAGAAACGACACTAATGTAGCTACACCGTTATGCTTCTCGACATACAACGGTCAGTAGTTCCAGGTCCTAAAGATACTGTAAACTACTTGGTGGAATACCTCATGAGGTAACGAGTTTATAAATTTAAAATTTATAATAATAAAGGTACAATAATTTAATGTTTTTTAGAGTAGAATGAAATCCTTATTGCAGATTTTTTACCATAATGCGCGATATTATTAATATATTAATAACACACTCAAGGAAAACTAAACACAACATTACAATGCCTGCTGCTGTCTACAATCAGTTCGTCTCTTCAACAAACTGTGGAATTATATGCCACGATCTAAATTCTCCCAAAGCAGTTTTTAGCAAGTTTTTCTATATTCTGGGGAATTAAAAGCATGTACATGACAGATAATTTCTTCTCACGGATGATGTTTCGATGAAACAATTTATAATAGAAATGTCGTGTCGAAATTTGATTATTGTATTCAAATTAGCTTAGGAGATTTAATGATCAAGTTCTTGTCAGAAACGGAAACGACTTAAAAGCAGATACTTCCTAAATTTGCTATATCGTATTTATGTTAGTAAGTTGTATCTGTATCAATGAAAGCTGATAATTCTCTTTCGAGCCAAAATGTATAAAACTTTTGATTAGATTGTTTATAAATAATTTGACTTTGCAGCAGAAAATGAGCAATTGAAGCTATTTTTCAAAACGATTGTCTTTAGTACCATTAAAAAAAATAATTTTCAAATGATTGCCACATCTGGGTACCCCACTATATGGGACCTGAAGTTGAAGATGCTGCGTTGCACAATTGGAAAATACTATTGTCTTGATTGTCGTTCCTTGACCTCTTAATTTTTAGTGATTTTAGATTATTTCTTGATATGCCTGGATTGAACTATAAAATAAATTTCGTGGACCTGACTACAAAATTCCTAACTTACCACGTCATCATGTGATTATTGCAGAATGATAATATTTACAACATTCTATGGAGATTTAATAGCTCATTTCGTTATGGACGTATGCGAAGTAACCTAATTGAAGTATACAAGTATACTCATGGTTTATAAAAGATCCTAGAAGGATTACTAGAATTTGAAACAAGAACCAACACCAGGGGCCACGGGCCAACTGCCATAAGCTAAAAAACTGCGTTGCAACTCATCCATGCAACAACACTTCTTCTCGCTTCGAGTCACCGACAAGTGGAACAAACTTCCTGCTTGCATCGTTGGCGCTCCTAGTATATATGAGCTCAAAAACAGAAAACATTAAGCTATCCAGGAGTATAGGTTTCGACTACAAGTGACTCCCACCTCACAAATTGATGGATGTTCAGCAGCTTCTTAGCTTCAACGTCAGTTTTAGATAGATATTATCAAAAGGCCAGTTCTCAGATCTCCAAGAAACAATTTAAGAGCATTATAATAATCGGCGACAGGCCAACCCAGCCTATTCTTCATAGCCCTTTTACTATGTTATGTTTGATATTAAGATCCAACACCCTTTCCGCCAAAACTGAGTCTTCGTCTGACACGTTCAGCTCCAGATTTACTGCTACTATTACTTCCAATTTGTTAGCAATATTTTGCGCTGGCAACCAAGGGATGGAAGAACCAAACAAAAGAAAGATTCTAGCGGCATGGACCTCGCGCTCAGATCAGGTCTAACGATCTCAAACGAAGAATAGCGAATTTCAACGATGGTCTTTAGCTTACAGTTCTGTTACGCTAAATTTGAACCATTGCATACCAATGGCTTAAATAACGCCAAGCTCGTTCCAAACTGAGAAATTTAACAAACAGACATATGAAGCATTGATCCATTTTTAAAATTTTAAATGAAACTTAATTCTAGTTCTAATTGCGACTGCACAACTTTTATTGTGAACTTTCTCAGCCAAGACACTCTAGCACACTGATAAGATGAAGCCATTGCAGGTGCGATGACGCTATGAACATATCAGTGCCACGGTTCTCAAGGCACATTCCTCACTGCTCACTTGTTATTATACAGCATATTGCTCACTTATTTTTTTTTTATGCAGCGCGCGCGCGCGAGTAACTATACAGCGTACTGCGCTCTATGTATTGATGGATTTGTTCTAGAATATAAAGCGTTACACGACACATTTACAAGTAAAACTATACTTATCCTCACGACATGAAATTCTTCTAACTTCTGTAATTTTCAAGTTTTGCACATTTGTCCGGTGTCAATCTGGCGTTTTATTATAATCATTATAATTATATTATATGATTAGGTCATATGTAACTGGGACGTTATAGTCACTTGAACTGATTGAGATTAATGGAAAAGTACTAGACATGAGTAAGTGTCTGGAAGACATCACGTGATAGATCACGCGATCAAGACCTTAGTTGAGGGCGGAAGTTGAAGGCTTTATATGGGCTGATAACCTTAATAGTATGAGCCCCCGTAGTAGCTGTTAAGCGCTCCGCGATGTAACGCGTCGGTTGAGTTCTCCGACCTTATACTGTCGACGCCGTAGCTTATACCTCTGTATCGAAACTCATGTATTTGTAACCACCCCTTATATAAAGATATGTTATCTAGACAGCTGTGTCTTACTTATCCTTCGTGACCTTTGTCACGTATCCCGATCCTCAGGTAGAGCTTAATAAATGAGCTCTGACACATTAGTTTATTAAATTTTGCGTACATAAGACTAATGAGTCTAAAATTGCATATCAAGCATAAAGTGACATTTTATTCTATATTGCCTGTTTTCTCGTCCTGTTACCAGTATAATATAATTTTGCGTGCAATTTTGGGTGCGAGTTGTGGAGAATCATTGTGAAGACTACCAATTGTTTCTTGTTTATTCCCGTATTCCATCGGTTGCTGTCTTTATATAACCCCAACGATAATGACCTCCACACAAATGAAACATATAACGGTTAATGCATTTCAAACTATTTAAGGTTAGGCAAACATTAAAAAAATAATCTTATTTCCAGTAACACGGCTCCATCAGGACTTTCCGACAACTCCGCGAGATATGAGCATGGAAAAAAATGTGTGTCATTGGAATGCATTTAGCATTGAAACTCAGAATGCTATTGGTAGTTTTTTATCAATATTTTGTGCGCTGTTGCGGCAAAAATTTCTAACTAGGAAATAGTCTCGTTTACGATTAGGGATTTTTTCTGATGGGCTACAGTCATCTGTAGTTGTCGCATGTTTGAAAATGTAAGCTCGAAGTTTCAGACGTAGATTTCAATCCAAGGCAGTTTAAAATAGCTTTCATTTTTGAACGGAAACAGACACAAAAATACAAGTCAAAATTCCACAATCCGATTCGAATTAATAAAACAAATTCTACTTACATTCCTTACTTCTCATTTTTTAATCACCTCTCAATTTTATTCTCATTCATTTTTTGTTCTTTTCACATTTTATTTTCTTCCTCATTTTCTATTTTCCTCTTGTTTTTTATTCTCTTCCTATTTTTTAGTCTCTTTTCATTTCTTAATTCCTTTCAAGTTTTATTCTCCTCTCATTTTCTATTCTCATCTCATTTTTTAATCTCCTCTCATTTTTTAGCCTCCTGTCATTTGTTATTGTCCTCTCATTTTTTATTCTCCTCTTATTTTTTATTCTCCTAATATTTTTTATTTTGCACTCATTTTAAATTTTTTTCTGATTTTATTCTTCTCTCATTTTTTATTCTCCTCTCATTTTATATTATCTTCTCATTTTCTAGCCTCCTGCTATTTTTTATGGTCCTCTCATTTTTTAGTCTTATCTCATTTTTTATTCCCCGTTAATATTTTATTCTCGTCTTAATTTTATCTTGTCTCATTTTTTACTCTCCGTTGACATAACTCTTAACTAGACAGTCTAGCTAGATATAAATGAAACTACATTGTCTGCCCTACAATAGAATTTGCTCGCAATGGAATTTACCGTAGTCATCGTTACAGACGTCAACAGTCACCTCGTCCGATGCGCACAGTGCGCCTGGACAAGTCGAGTGACGGTGCGTACAAGAGATGCACTGCAAACTGCCATTCCATTTAAAATTTAACAAAATTTTTGAATGTAAATTGAAGTTGGAGCTCCAAAAGCACCAGGGTATATATAATCAATCAATCAAAAATTAAAAATTTTTGAAGGATCCATCAATTTTTCGAAACCTTGGAATAAATAAACTCAAATAAATAATCTTGTTGAACTATTTAAATTTTCTAATTCTGCAATGATAATATGTGTAATGGTGAATATAATTAAGGCTAAAACAATTTGTTTAGTTTTTCTGTAAAATTTACAGAAAATTTTCTAAGTACAGGAATGAACTTCTCACGAGCACTTAATAAAAATATGTGAGTGATAAATAAACTCAACGTGCCAGGTCACAAGGTGTGAATTTGTACAGAATTGGAAGCAAATGTGCTGATATTTTTTACTTGTCTTCTACTCGTCAGGATATTTTTTGGCTTATAGTGATATTAAATTAACACAAATTTAATACAAAAAATGGCGTCCGTAGAGAATTGAAAGCGCAGAGAAGAATGATTAACAATAGATGTGCGTTTATTAGATAACTAAAATTGCAATGAGTTCACGAAAAAGGTGTAATTGTTTATTAAATTTCATAGGGAGGCATTATAAGATAAAAATTACCTTAGCACTAGGAAAGACATGAACGTAAAATCTTTCAATAGAGCAAGTTTGATAGAGTCTTCACTTAATTCATTTTTTGCATATATATCGTAATATCTACTCCTTTTCGAATTATTTATGCCCATTGTTGATGAATTTCATTCATAAAATCAAGCCTCTTATAACAATTTGTAAACTTTTTCAACTTTTTTTAATATATAAGGCTAACAATCATACTAAGTTCTTTTAGTTAGATTTGACCTATATGAGATCTTCACCGGAACTTGTAAAGATGTTGTTCGACACAAATTATCAAACTGTAGAACATCTTAAACGTCCAAGATATGAATATTTTTACAAAATTACCCGAAGTATTCATTTCGACGGCTTCGAAGAAGTCACTCGCAAGGAAATGCTGGTTGCGTATCCGCCCTCCGACCGACACACGAGGCTTCGACAAAAGGTGCGTCATTGAAAGGCTTCACTTTGAAAATCTTTTCTAATATTCAGCATTCATGTAACATCTAATTGTACTTTGGAAATAACTTGTAGGTAAAGTTCCTTGAAATTATTTATATAGTTATTTACGGGCATTTCTTGACTTGTGGAATGAATATATATCTTCCCTATACTCTATTAATTATCAAAAAGATTTAGTAAACTTTACTAAAAAAAATTGTTGACTTCAAACTTCATGATATAAAATTAGATTCATCTTCCATTCTTTTGACATGATATCAGAATGAAATTATTCTTTGTATGAAATCGTATCATTTTACACACACTGTCTGCATACTGTAACTTATCCGCCTGCCATGCTCAACACGACGAATTTGACCAGATGGTTGGTGTAATACAAATTTTCAGATTGTCTTTATTTGAATTGCACATATAATCTTCGATTTTTCGTTGCGCATTATCGTTTACTCAGGTGCTGTGGTTCGCTCCATCGCAGCCGAGCTCTAAGCACAATTCGCACGGCAACGTAAGCTTCACAATCAAGTGGCAGACCGTGCTAAAGAAACTCGGTCCGAACCTCTACCTATTCGGGCAGACCATGCACAAAGACAGAAGTTTCACTCGAGTACTGTTAACTAAAATCAATTATGACGGACTCTTAACGAAGTTGGACTTATATTCAGGTGGCTCACCCATGATAAAACTCAGGTCTGGTTACTGCCACGCTTCGCACTGCATGAACAAAGGTCAATGGGGTTTTCACCAGTTGCATATCGCCATCGAAGTTACAGATGCTGACGCGAGGTGGCTTTACCTGAACTGTAAGAAGGGTGCAAACAATCATTCAAAAGCGAATACCTGTAGTCGCGACGAGCGCAATAGAAGAGACGGACAATCAACGAGATACCATTTGAATAAATGCTATAAGTTTAATACTTACAAAAACTGCAAATGTCCCTACCAGTGGACCAAGGCAAAGTGTGAGGGTATCATCAACATTGTATCAAAGACAGATGTTGCAAAGTCTCCCCGTTTCGTTAGGAGAGTAGTGTCTAATTCAAGACGCAAAAGCCAAGTTTGCAAACCTTCTGTTTCGGCTTATGCAGCGGAAAGTACACCTTGTTCAAAAGAAGAAATTTTAGAGACAGACTCGGACTCAGACTGGGATCTATTTCAAACTACAGAAATTACATCATCGGTCATACAGGCAGCCGCGATTCCATCACAAACTAAAATAACATCATCGGGTTCAGCCTCGGATCAATTGCAGTCTGCCCTTACATCACCCATCATAGAGGCTGACCCAATCTCTTCCTCGGTTCCATTGCAAACTACAATTAAATCACCAGTCTTAGAGGCTGACCGTGTTTCAGCCTCGGATCTATTGCCGACTCCAATTACATCATCGGTCATACCTGCAGAATCGTGCTCATCCACAGATCTTTTACAAACTACGAGTACAATTACATCACTGGTCTTAGCGGCAGACTCGGGCGTATCCTCGGATCTTTTGCCAACTACAATTACACCACCGGTCTTAGCGGCCGAATCAGGCTCACCCTCGGATCTTTTGCAGACTACAATTACAAGCCCGGTCTTAGCGACAGACTCGGGCTCACCATCGGATCTTTTGCAGACTACAATTACATGCCCGGTCTTAGCTGCTGACTCGGGCTCAGCCTCGGATTTATTGCCGACTACAATTACATCATTGTTGCGAAAAGCACAGCAACATAGTCAGCGAGTGTTCGAGGACTGGAACTTCAATGTATTCCACTCGAACACTTTAGAAACCTCTGTTCCCAAAGCTTCATGGACAGCTATGTATTGCCGGGAAATACTTCTAGTTCTGTCATTGCTAGTAGCCTTGATTTGCGTTATCTTAAATTAGAGCTCGTTATCAAGTTTTAAGAGATTATGAAGGTCCTAATAATTGAATAGTGAGCGATTTTTCGGCAAAAAAATGGGGCTTATGGAAGCAACCGTATTCTATGATATACGAATATTATCGGTTACAAAAATCTAGACTAATTCTTGCTCCCTGTTTTCAATTACATCGCATTCTTTGGCTTTCGTATAGCATTGGTCAAGCTAACGCCATCAAGCGCCTCCTCATGCTATCACTTTGCAATAGTTGGAGTTTTTGGTGTTTGAAACTCTTACCAACTGCATTGACAGAAACATTATTAGCTTAAATACTCCGTGACGCATTCTTTGTGGAACAAATTAATGCTTATAAGAGCAGGCAGTTTGACCTCTGAAGAAATCGATCTAAAATTGCTCAATAATTTTAGATACAAGAGCCCAAAATGTATTAAATACGAGTAAGGCTCGTATGAGACTGAAAGTAAATTGTGACCCCTAAAATGTTTTAAAATATTATTTTCTCCATAAAGTTTCTATGTTTGCAAGCGTTCGATGAATTACTGGAGAACGTAATGTGTTGCTGAGTTTTTCGCTCAAAAATATTAAATTTCAAGTATATACGTATCTAGTGTCTCTAAATGTCCAGCACGAGTGCGCCAGCGCAGATAATTTTTATCCAGCCTAATAAATCCATACAGAATTACTGTAAATTTCATGAATTCATTTTCTTGATTTTCTAAAGCTCATTTTTATAATAATCAAAGTACCAGAATCAACGAATGTATCTTTGCTTCTGTAAAGGAAACCAAATCCAAATCCTTAATCCATGAATGAATTACGGTATATATTGACCACTACAATATAATGACTTCCCTTTTCCCCATATGACATCTCAATGGCGGTATATTTATTTGAGCTCATTCATGTTTTTAACCGAATGTCTTGAATGATATTTTGCCTCAGAATATATAAAAATAATGAGAAATATCGCCGAGATGAAGGTTGGAAAAATCTTGGAAGATCTAGAACATCTTCACGACGTTGATAAGCATTTGAATATTCATTGATAAACTTCAGTAATATATTTTCATTAATTTAACTCATGGATAATGAATGAATAAAAAGTGAAGAGGTATACGAATCGTTCTTGACTCGTCTCTGATCGAAAGTTTGTCAACTTCTTTTTGCGTAAAAAAACTCGGGCTTCCATGAAAAACCCGTGGAGTGTAAGGTGAGTTTTAAATAAAATTTAAGAATACATCAGATTGATTCCAAGTTTTTTAAGTTCAAAAACAATAATACTGGATAGAAGCTTCTAAGGAAACGTCTATTATGCTTTCTTGAACAAAACAGTTATCTCGTAAATACACTGCAAGCCTCTATAAAAAGCCAACATTTAGTTGAGTCTTAGAAAATCGGCCACGCACTATAAAGTTTTTAAGGGGACCGACTACCCTAAAATTTTCAATTTTGGCGTTTTCCGGTTTTTGTGCTCATCTGAAAGCTGGAATTCTGCTCTTTCCAATGGTACCACTGCCATCGCTGTACGCCAATATTTACGTTCATGACGTCTCTTTAAGGGGAGCGTCTTGGTCCAAAATCGACAATTTAGGCTTTTCCTGTTTTTAGTCTCATCTTAAAGCTGACATTCTGACCTATCCAACAGTACCAAAACCATTTCTGTACGTTGATTTATGCGTTCACGACAGATCCCGAAAGGGAGGGGGGTGGGGGAGTTCTTTCACATTTAAGATGGGGAATAATTCCCGCAGTGCACTATAAATCACTTGTCTACAGACACTCAGCTCCAGTAACCTTACTGCAGTCGTACGGGGTCGTTACTGCACCGTCGCTCGTACCACCCTTGACAGAAATTGAGCTCCAGTATCGTCTAGTCTCATTCCTTGCAGTGTTGAATGCCGATTTCGAGGCGCCCGGAACTCTGTCGAGCTCTACTGAACATTCACACTTATTGTCACTGGAAACCTATTTACTCCTACAGTTTCGATGCTACAGCAATGAGACATATACCATTCGATTCGCAAAGAAAAGATCTACAAATTGTTGTAAGCGTTTTTCTAATTTCGTTATAGTTTGTATTTTATTTTGCAAAAAGGGAGGGTGGAATGGGTAAAATAAAAAAATTTCCGAAAAATTTACGAAAAATGCTCCCACACCAACAAAAATGGAAATTTCAAAAGAACGCCTACATCAATTTGTAGATGTGGTCTTTCCGCATCGAATGATACGTGTCTTTATGTTGTAGCTTGAAAATCCTAGGCCCGCTGATATTTCTACAGTACCCCCTTTTTTGTCCGTTTTCTAAGAATTTCTCGTTTTCTTTCATTTTTGCGAAAAATTCACATGAACAAAAAAGTCTTAGAATTCCGTTTTGCATACGTGTATTAAATTTCGAAGTGATCCGTCCGTAAATAAAAAAGTTGTTTCGGATCAAGACGCTCCCCTTAAAGGGAAGCGGGTGGGAGAGTTCTTTAACTAATTAGATATAAAGTAATTAGCTGCTGAAATCTTTGAATATAGTTTCTACTTGAGTTGTGCTGCAGTTACATGCTTAGTCTCATCTTAAAGCTGACATTGTGAGCTTTCCAATGATACTACTGCGATCCATGTACGGCAATATTGATTGGAGTTCCTTCAGTAAATAGACCTAAGAAAATTACAGCGGCAAGACTACATATATTGGTGTATCTGGCATCTGAGCTCAGTTACCCTCCTAACTTTGTACGGAGGGGTGCGCTACAAGTTGCTGCTAGCATCCTTGAGTGGATTAAGCTACAAAAGCCTGTAGTTTGGTATCCATGCTACATTGAGTGCCTATTTCGAGGCGCACGGGACTTTGTCGCGCCGTCCTGAAAAGTTCAACTTATTGTCACGGAAAACCTATCTCCCCCTACAGTTTTCAAGCTACAGCAATGAGACATATACCATTCGATTCGTAAAGACCATACCTATCGAACTGAGGAGCACTTTTTTGAATTTCAGTCTGGTTCGTTTTTTATATGGGGGAGAAAGGGTGGAAAATGAGAAAAATGGGAAAAACGCGCATAAAAAACTAAGGGTAAAATAAGAAAAGCGCTCTTCAAATCGAAGGGATGGTCTTTACAAACCGAATGATACGTGTCTCGATGTTGTAGGATGATATTTGTAGGAGGAGATAGATTTTCTAAAGTACCCCTTTTTAGCCGTTTTCTATGAATTTCTCGTTTTCTATCAATTTCTTCGAAAAATTCATGGAAGCAAAATGTTATTTTTTTACATTTTACGTATGTATTTGAAGTTTCATGATGATCGGATAATAACTGTAGAAGTTTTTCTGGAGGGTAGTCGGTCCCCTTAAATAATACTAGGTCCCCTAACTTGCTCTACACTCTACAGTCATTTAGGTCCCCCAACTTGCTCTACAGTCATGATATATCAAAAAGTGACCACCAAATATTTCCTTCATATCAAAGCCCATTTTGTGATTTGTCTAAACACTTTTGCCTAAATTCTTTGCAATTTTTGTCACATAATGGCTAGAGAAATAGAGTTCACAGAGGTTTTTTGTAATTATTGTACTCGTATGTTAGCCCTACCTAAACTATTGGCTATAAACTTCAACATTCGTGTTATTTCAATTTAAATAGTGTACTTTCTCAATATTAAATAGAAAAACACCCACATTAGTCCTAAAAACAATTATTTTCTCAATGATATTTACAAACACCATGCCTTCTGAGAGTATAACTTCATATGTGATGTTATTTTTTTATGTTAACCAGCTCAAAAGTCCATAAAACAAGTTGTAAATAAATTAGATATTATCTTTAAAGCCTACAGTCAGGTGCGTGAAATGAGGGAAGCTAAATCAATGGACTTTTGTCGGTTTTGTCATATACTGTATTTCTTACAGGGTGACCCCAAAAAAGTTGCTAAAAGTAAAGGCTTATAATTCAAAAAGTATTAAACGTAGAAAGATGAAATAAAAACCACATGAAAGAATATAACTTCAAGTTTTATTCGGATTACAATATATGTTCAAAATTACCTCCTCGCTGTTGAATACACAGCTCAATTCCTTTTTTCAAAATTTGCGGTTACTGCAGATAAGGTATCCTGGTCAATAAGTGCGAGAGCTTCACGAATTGCTATCTTCAGATTGTTAATGCTGTTGTAGGGTGTAATTTTTAACATTTGTATATTGTATTATTGTGAGTTCGCCTGTCTCACGCTAGCCTTGTATTATTTAAGTATTTCCTCGTTAATTCTTTGTCATGTTTTCTCATGTTTAATTTAGCGGATTTCTCGCTGTGACAATGTGTCGTCAGTCAGTGGCGGGTTCATCCGGGAGTCTTTTAGCAGTGTTAAGGCCCGTTTACACTAGGGGCAACACACGAGAGTCAAGTGCCTCAAAGCGCATGCAGAGGCGCTTAGCAGCCTCTGCATGCGCTTCTTGACCGATTGACGAGCTAGCGATTGACAGGGGCCATGCCTCATGCAACACAAGCGCGGCGCTTAGTAGATAGCTATTAAAGAATTGATATCACTTGTATGCTTAAATCGCAAATTAAGTAAGAATTTAAATTGAATTAAAAATTTAAATCAAATTGAAAATCTAAATTAATCAATTAAAGAAATTCAATTCGTTCTATGGTTTCAATGGTATGAATTTATGATTCTAGATTCTACGAACTGACTATGGAGCTGGTCTCCGAAACGTTTTCTATAAAGATATGAATTTTTGTGGACTATTCTTTTCTTTTAAATTCTTAGTTAGTAGATAGATGTCTGTGGTCTAGTAAGGTTGATTGTGTACGCTGGTCCGGCACTCCAAATGTCGACTAAGCACCACTCTCGTTTGGAGTCACTCTCTAGTAGAGAGCCTAATTGATCTTTATAGAGAACATGAATGTCTATGGAGTGTTCGGTCAAAGGAGTCCAAAAATCGAAATACAAATGATGTAAGTTATTTTTACATGACGTGCTTAGTTTATGTGATTTTAGCAACTCCTGACAATTTATGCATTACCGTTTAGCGATTTCAAAGGATGATGTAATATCGGTACGAATATTGGAGCTTTTTATTTAGGAATAGACTATATTTTTTATAAACTGTATGTTTTTGAATGTGCTGCTTCTCTAATTATGATGCCTATGCTGAGTTCTCGTTTACAAATGGCATAATGCGCAAAATGACGGACCGCAACACACCAGAGAACAATGGCCCACAGCTCAAATTCGGTGACATCCATCCTCATTGACGTCTATAGGTGGCAACTAGTGTTCAAAGCGCGCGGTCTCAAACAACCGAGTACAAAAGTAGTGTAAACGGTTGTGCGCGGTGAGGCACTGCAGCAAACGACTCAAAGCGCATGTCGTTGCCACTAGTGTAAACGGGCCTTTACACGTGTGCGGACCTTTTAACCCCGTTATGCTGGTCGTGCCGCCCGAACACTCTTTATCTGTGTAACTCTGTTTGTTCCATGTTCTCTGAATAAAGCCCGTTAACTGTTATTTGTGCCACGTTTCATTGAACCAACGAAACGAACGACCCGACAACAATGCTTCTTAGTCTTGTACTGAATACTTTTTCTTTCACGTAACTCCATAGGAAGAAATCCAAAGGCGATTCATTAATTCTTTCTTCAATCATGGCCTTGGTTTCTTCTGATCTTCTAGTTCTTCGCCGTCCAAAATGACCTTTGTTTTGATTCAGGATCGTTCCTTTATCTTTCCACTGACGTATCCACTTCTTGATTGTGTTGAGACTATCTTCTTGTCTGTATTTGGTGAAATAACCTCTCTTTATTTTGGTAGGCGAAGTTTCCAGGTAAAATTGTTCGACAATGAAAACTCGTTGCTCAGAATTTAGCTGCATTTCTAGGGGGAAACTTGATCTTAAAAAATAATGAGTTTTAACTACGAAATATGTAGAAAACTTTGGTAACATGGACACCAAATAAAACCTGAAGTTATACTCTTTCATGTGCTTTTTATTTCATTTTTCTACGTTTAATATACTTTTCGAGTTATAAGCCTTTACTTTTTGCAACTTTTTTGGGGTCACCCTGTATAACCACTTGATAGTTTGGCTCTCTAAATAGATTCATATCTTAAATTTTTCACAAAAGAGAATGGTAATTAAAAAGGAAGATCAAACCATCTAGGTGTGTATTGTTTTCAAAGACATAATACACTCAGAGAAATATTTTTGCTAGTGGGCTTTTTCTGTTTTGCTAAGAACATGTAGGTTTTTTTAATTTTGCACAATATAGGTTCCTAGTTAGCAGCCTCGATAGTAGAATAACAATACATAAGCTGTGGAATTACTGAGCATGCACCATAGTAGAAGCCTCAAGGCTTGCACAATTTCAAATGGCTCAGTCCGATTTCTCAAAAGTTATGGTGATAAAACTGAAAATTGTTTTTTTTTCGAGACTTGAAAAAATAAGAGTTTAGCGAAACAAGAAAACTGCAGAACTGGGTTAATTGATTCAATACATATTTTTACACTAATTTTTATTCTGACACAGTTGGGTCACTGTTGTGACACAACACTGTTTGATTAGTGATACAACAAGTTCATTATGCATCACTGGCTCACTTATAAAAGTGTACAATTATTTGATTGGCATAAAATTTGTAGTAATCGACATAACTGAAATGGACTTTGAGCTAGGTATAAATGAAATAAATAAATAAAAAACATTTTACCCATTTTGCCCGGGCTATTAAAAAAAAACCCTGGATTTTTTAAGAAAACCCGGGTGGGTTGGGTAATTTAAAAATATGTTTTTTTCTTTACAACCCTGATCACTGCAGGGTAGAGTTAATCGTTGCTACTAAGTACATGCAGCTGTATATTCAAATTGATAGGAAACACGTACAATATGCTCGCTCTCCACGCTATAGTCAGTTTGATATCAGGCTCACGTAATAGATTTGTCAAGGTATAACTGAGCATTCCCAACGAAATCTAAACGAGTCTCATCTGATGAAGTTTTCGATAGAATGGTCATGGAATAACTGAGCACTCATCAAGATATCTAAACGAGTCTCATCTGATAAAGTTTTTAGTCACGTTGTTTTCGCAAAAGAAAATGTTTACGTGACGTTGCACAGTAGAAGTACCTCGGCTCGTTTCGTTCATTGTCATTTCAATAAAGAACCAAATGGGCTTCACGGTTTAAAAACTAAAATGTTTTGTAAGTCACTAGAATAAAATTTGCTTATACATTAACGCTTAAACGTTCTCACGAACATGTTAATTAGCGGCCGGGTGTCAGGTGTTACGTCTAGAAATAAATGTCTTCTTGAATGGAAGTCTATCTCTTCAATAAGATATACATTCGATTTTCCATAATTTAAAACGTCGGTGAAAGGCATTATCAAGTAGCTTCAACTTGACGAATGAAAAACTAACGTTAAAATGTGTATCAGTTAAGCTTTCGTTTCGAACGCGTTCAAACTTCGTTTCATCCGTATTGATGTGGCGCCTGTACGTCGACGCATGTCCTGCTCGCAGTTATCAGCAGGCGTGGATCTCACTGTGCAAGAGTATCTTGGAAAGAGCAGTTGTAAGTGAGAGGTGTCTTGCATTCGATACTTTTGTCCAATCATTTATTACTTCTCCGACGGTTGGTACTGCAACGAGAACTCTCCTGTAAAGAACTGAGGTAAAAATGTTGTGTCATATTCAGCAAGTGGGACATGAAGTCATGAATTATCGGGCCATGAGCTCCTCATTAATGAAGCTAATTATGTTCTCTTCCATGTTTAGTCACGTTGCGGCTAACAAAAAAATGTATTCCCTTCTTTTTTATTTTCGAGGAGTCGGTTCTATAGGCCAGAACGCCAGATTAATCAGTAATTCTTAGTCAGATATCTCCACATACAGAAATTAATTCGAATTTTAGGTAATCAACAAGAACACGGCAACACGCGACTGTTTGTTGTCAACATTTCATTCAGACTTCAGTTTTTGTGCAGAAATTGTCAGAACTGTTCGTTCGTTTTATGATACAAGCTGAATGTTGAATTTGCTTATCATATTATTCAATGCAATAATTAAAGTATAAATCAGTTATATCAATATAATATGTAAGACTGATTGAATTAACGTTGCATACTAATATTATTGGAAATTTTTATATCACTGACATTACAATGATTGTGACAAAATTTAAGCTGGAACCAATTTAATAAAATTATTTTTTATGTACATAAATAACCAAACGCGAATTCAGCCTTTCAGGGACCTAAATAGGCCTAGCCTATGTTGTAGGTACTTTATTAATTAAGTAAAATTAAACGACAACTTGATATTTTCTTGATGAATTAAATAACAATAGAAGACCAGAATATTTTTCAGCCGCATTTTGTTTTCTAGACAGAAATTATTCATGTTCTATCTCGAAGATTTGCATTCTATCAATAATCACAATAATGCTAGCACGGAATTTTTCATCGCAAGGTAAACCCGGACTCGATTAGTGTTCGATTATATATCTCGATTAATTATTAGCACATCACAAAATAACATCGGGCATGAAGATTTAACTGCCTGTATTTATGAGCTTCGCGCACCTACATGAAGACTGATACTAATTTTCAACTGAAATCCCGACCCGAACATTGGAATCACTTGTATATGTGACAACATGAAAAGTTGAAATTAAAAGAAATAAGGCCGATCTTAATCTTAAATATACATGTAATATCAAAGTATGACTATGAGAAATATCATACAATAACTGGTCTGCAAATATATCATACTGGTCTAATAATATCATACTGGTCTGCAACAAAACGTGAGAGAAAGAGCAACTTAAAGCGTATTTTTTCTAATGTGTGACTACGTGCATATTATCGTTGAACGATAATAATAATGATAGATAAATTGCTCATATATGTACAGTGTATATGTTGGGATTTCCTGTAGATATTTAATAATCAGAGTATTTTTTAGGAATATGTTTATATTATCACCTGTGGAATTGAAATGAAAATTTCAAAAGTTTTCAATTTATTGCTACGCGTACGTTGCAGGATCGAAATGGCGTTCCGAACTGCGAAGCCTTTAAAGAATCCTGAATATGCGCAACTTGAGAAAATCAGCCGCTGCGTTCATTTCGACGACTTCGATGAGGCCATCAGCAAGAAAATGCTCGTGCCACAGCTTCTATCCAACAGCCGCACGAAACTTGAACAACAGGTAACTGGCAATAGTTGGTTGTAATTCTGTTTTAGGCATCAGTGATTTCGGCTCTTATAGAATGGGAATTGTGAGCATTACTTATCTGAATTCAGGATAAGTTGATTGGTAAATCGAGTCTGCCTGTGATCCGTTTCCATCCGCATACTTTTCACATAGGAAACAAAGAACAACTGGAAAGTGTTGGTGTTTCTCAACCACCACTAATTGAAACCGTGTTTTGCTTTCGAATAAAATGGCTTGCTGGAGCTGATAGTGGCTAATATTTTCATGCAGTTAAATTGCATTTACTTTTCTTGGTGCGCTTAATATATGTATACGAATGCCGATAAGATGCATCATATTGTGAATTTGTATAGTTTATTTATTGATGAATTTCAGGTGCTGTGGTTCGCACCATCGCAGGCCAGCACGGAACACAATTTCTACGGCAACGTCAGCTTCACCATCAAGTGGGAGACCGTGCTACAGAAGCTCGGGCCGAACCTCTACCTCATCGACCAGGCCATTTATAACGCCAGAAGTTTCACTAGAGTCGTATTCACTAGAAAGAATTATGACAGAATCTTGAAGAAAGTTGATTTTGATTCTGAAGATTCCCCCATGACAAAATCCTGGTCTGGTTTCCGCCACGCTTCGCATTGCATGAACAAAGTTAGCTGGGGTCCTCACGAGCTGCAGATTGCGATCGAAGTAATCGATGTCGAAGCTCGGTGGTTATACTTGAACTGCAAGCTAGTGGTTAATGACCATTCTAATGCGAATATTGCTAGCAAAGGACGACGTAGAAGATGGGACAAAAAAGTTGCTAATTTCGAATCTTACAATTGTTTCAAGTTTAATACAGCTCAAAACAGCGAATGTCCTTACAAGTGGACTGCCGATGAGTGTATGCGCCACATCAAGACCGTGTTGAAGACAGTGGTTCGAGTTCCATCATGCAGTGGGAGAAGAGTTGAACAAACCTTTGACTTGCCGAAAAATAATTCTGATCATAGCCCGATAGCTCCTGCTGTAGCTTCACCACTTACAGGTAAATCATTTTATGCAACACAAAAACTTTCATCTCATGCCGTAATTTCACAGCGTCCTCATCCACCTCGCACTAAATCCTCAGCAAATCAAGTTGAACGAACTGCACTCAAGGATGGCTGGCTGTCTTACATCTCGCCAGCAGCGACAACAAATCAGGAAATACCGACGGAAATGAAAACTGCATATCGACTTCCAACGAGTAACCGCATTAGAAGTGAACTACCTGAGAAATCTTTGCTCTTGAATTATGTTCGTGGCCTTGCAAATCCCGATGTACCTTCAAAATTTACATATCCATTGACTGCTGAGCCTGCAAAACGGACACTTTATCCTCGTACTGGAGTGGCTAGTACTGATAGTGCTGTGGCGCTTCCAACTCGTGCAGCAGTTTCATCGAGCACAGATCGTGCTGTTGCATTTCCAACTCGTGCTGCAGTTTCATCGAGCCCAGATCGTGCTGTTGCACTTCCAACTCGTGCTGCACTTTCATCGAGCACTGATCGTGCTGTTGCATTTTCAACTCGTGTTGCAGTTTCATCGAGCACCGGTCGTGCTGATGCACTTCCAACTCGTGTGGCAGTTTCATCGAGCACCGATCGTGCTGATGCACTTCTAACTCGTGCTGCAGTTTCATCGAGCCCAGATCGTGCTGTTACACTTCCAACTCGTGTTGCAGTTTCATCGAGCACAGATCGAGATATTGCATTTCCAACTCGTGCTGCAGTTTCATTAGGTACAGATCGTGCTGTTGCACTTCCAACTCGTGCTGCAGTTTCGTCGAGCACAAATCGTGCTGATGCACTTCCAACTCGTGCTGCAGTTTCATTAGTCACAGATCGTGCTGTTGCGCTTCCAACTCGTGCTGCAGTTTCGTCGAGCACAGATCGTGCTGTTGCACTTCCAACTCGTGCTGCAGTTTCATCGAGCACAGATCGTGCTGTTGCACTCACAACTCGTGCTGTAGTTTCATGGAGCACAGATCGTGCTGTTGCACTTCCAACTCGTGTTGCAGTTTCATCGAGCACTGATCGTGCTGATGCACTTCCAACTCGTGCTGCAGTTTCATTAAGCACAGATCGTGCTGTTGCACTTCCAACTCTTGCTACAGTTTCATCGAGCACAGATCGTGCTGTTACACTTCCAACTCGTGCTGCAGTTTCATTAGACACAGATCGTGCTGTGGCACTTCCAACTCGTGCTGAAGTTTCATTAGGCCCAGTTCGTGCTGCGGCGCTTCCAACTCGTGCTCCAGTTTCATCGAGCACAGACCGTGATGTTGCACTTCCAACTCGTGCTGCAGTTTCATCGAGCACAGATCGTGCTGTTGCACTTCCAACTCGTGTTGCAGTCTCATTGAGCACAGATCGTGCTGTTGCATTTTTTACTAGCGCGGCAGTTTCATCGAGCAAAGATCGTGCTGTTACACTTTCAACTCGTTCTGCAGTTTCATCGAGCACAGATCATGCTGTTGCACTTCCAAATCGTGCGGCAATTTCATTAAGCACACGCTCAGATCATGCTGTAAAATCAACGTGCTTACTTTCAGGTCGGTCTGCTACGGAAGAAAACACAGCGCCTCTTCAGACAGTAAATTTGGTAAAATTTCAGCCATTCTTCTGGCAGCGATAACAAATTAGGAAATGAAGGTGGTATTGAAGACCGCAGCTCCAGATCGCAGCTGCACTGTCATTAGACATGTCCCTTAATGTAGCTTGTAAGGTAAGGTGTCTCCCGCAGCGACGCGTGCCAACTCCCCCATGGAAAGTCTTCGTCGACATCACATTGTTGTAGGCTAGAATTAAATATTTCTGTATTGTGCAGTAGCCTGTCTCACGCTAGCCGCGTACATCAGATATTGATTTTGAATATTTATCTCCAGTTTTAAATTTCTGTTTGTTTTGTCATTATGTTTAGTTAGCGGAATTCCCGCTGACTGACGAGGTGTCTTCTGTCAGCGGCGGGTTGATTCGAGAGCTTGTTTTTAGAGAGAGTTACACGCGGGCGAAGCTCTGAAGCGTGTTACGTTGCTCTTGCCACGAGATGGTTTTGTTGAACGTGTAGCTGCCTAACTCCAATAAACTCTTTTAAACTGTGATCTGTGCTAAGTTTACCCTGAACCACCGGAACGAACGACCCGACCACAACATGTTAGTCCTGCATCATTTAAGCTTCAAAGTGAGTTAACGCAACTACTCCGTAACTGAGTGCTACTCAGCGTGACCCTGTTTGAGGTGTAGAGTGACCTACAACCCCTCAAAGGGAAAAAAATTATCGAAGTGATCATTTTGACCGACAAATGTTTTTCAGAGCGACAGCACGACGGTTTCCAGAGGTCGTTCTCCAGAGGTTTGAAATGACAACGTTATAAACTCTAGTAATCTCACTACTGATGAATTCGGTTCAATTGTGGCAGAAACGGGCATTTCGTGGCTATATTTTTAAAATTCGTAACCAGTTCCGTGTGCCTTCGTAGCAGCCTTCTAACCAAAGCATTAGTGCGTTGAACTATGAAAGTGAGACTTTTTCGTCGTGCTTCTGTCTCAACCATTTTTTGTGTGTATTACTGCACTGCAATAATATATGTACCTACCTGTTTTTTCGCTCCTTCCCTCCCCTCCTTCTGGGACCGAAGCATTTATTCAATCAGAAAGAGGGATTAAAGCATTCAATAAAATCAACCTCACAAATCAAAAAATGCCGTAACAATAATTTTGATAGTCTAGCTGAATGTGCTGATACTTGGCAACTGATTGTTAATGAAGGCAAGTGCAAGGTACTTCGACTCGGTAGGAATACTGAACAGTAAGCCTTCCCTTCATCAGGCAGGGACAGGGAGGCCTAGTGGTTACCGTTCAGGGTACCAAGATTGGAGCAGAGGCGCGGGTTCGATCCCAGCTCTGTGCGCCAGTTTCTGGTCAGAATCGGCAAGGAGGCCGGGCGGTTAAGCACAACAGAATAAGAGCAGTGAGTTGCGAGTTTGAGACCGCAAAATGCTGTGAAAGTTCTGCGATGTTAAGAATTGGAGACAGGCCTACGGCATAATAAACGCTGAAACCGCTATTATTATTTATAATTATTACCATTATAGATCATCAAATCTCCCCGGTGATCTATCATTAGCAACGCCAGTTTTACCTTCTTAAATAGTTTAATACAAACTCGTATATATTTGACGAAGTTTGTTTGTCCGTCAGTTAGTGTGTCTGAAGCCTGGCACTGCTGTTGGACTACAAGGGTGCTTTTCATATTGAGTGAATAATAATGCATTATCAAACTGTACGAAAGATATTTAAGTAAACACACTCATTTTGTTATTAAATTTAATTTAAAAAATGAAAAATTGTTTATGATATTTTGGGAGACAATGCGAAACGAGAGTCACCTGCAAAATCAATGCTCTATTTGGAATGTGGGTTAGAAGGCGTTTCTCGGAAGTGACTTATCATGTATTAGCATTATCATCATTTATGGTATTCGGAATAACTGGAATAAAAACTTGCAAGGATTAATTATCAATTTCCTGCTAACCTACTGGTATAATATATTTATATAGTCCGACCAAACATCATCAGAGAATAGTACAGTTTTGACAGAACCCGCTCATTAGTCATTACTAGCCCAGGTAATATTTCTACGGCTTGAAGTCGGCACTACCACAGGAATGATTTCTAGGCTAGACAGAACGACCGGTTTGGTTGTACAGAGGAGACTAGAACAACAGCTAGGGAGGAAACTCGTTTATTTTACTCGCATCTTGTGGTTGTATTTTTTGTCAATAGTATCTACTTGATGGAACTTCAAACGAGTTATTTCAATAGACCATGTACTGCACATTTAAATCGTGATAAGTAATTATTATGTATGAATAATTCACATACATGTTTTAATGTTATCTATATTTGAGCATTAAGATTAGGATATAATTTTTGACGAATTGTGATTTTAGCCATTTCATATTTAATATTATTATTTTATATTAATTCATATTATTGATTATTTCTTATTTTGTCTTTGTCATTTTGAACTATCATTGGATATGCCCTACACTGAATTCCCTAAAGTTATAATTTTCAACACGAATTTAGTACTGTACATAGGCCAATTTTATTACCTGAAAGAAGATCAGGTTATGTATTTCAATAATCCAAGATATCACTGCTCTTCTCATCATGGATGGTTAAACAAGCGAGGATGGTTAAAATTCTTGTTAATGTTATTGTATTTTAATGCTATGCCAGTTATTGACATGCATACGTCGGTAATACATGCTCAGGTATCGTTTTTTTATCTAGAGCCCATAACAACGACGATAAAAACTCTCCTGTTTACGCTAAATCTAATAAGAACTTGCGATTTTCAGATGTAGGATTCGATTATTTCGAAAGAATTTTCGTCTAATACATTTGCTGATTACTCAATCAACAGAAATCGTTTTCAGATTTAATAATGTAAAAAATACACGCGTGTGTTTAACCTACTACTGCAGGTAACATTGCCAATTTTTATGAAATGAAAGTAGAATTGAAGTCAATTCTTCGATATTAATCATTTAAAAATTTACTGCAAATTTTCAAGTTATTGACTACGAGTGCTTTCAATAGTTTTTTTTTTTTGCTTACTGAAATGATATTTGTACTATATTGAAGAAAGCACTGTATATTTGTACTGTGTACTGTATTGATGTAAACACTGTATTATTTAATTAGTTACTTGTCATTTGTTAACGCGATTTGCTAACGCCCCGCCAGCGTAGAACAATATAGCCCTTGTTTTATGGCCAAGCTTACCTCCTCTACCCTGAACACCTTTTCAGCCGCTGACTGAAAGCCATTTATTCTCAAGTCTGTAACCGAATTTTTACAGCACTTTAGAAACTTTACAATTTTTACTCAACTTGATTCAGTTTTAACTTGTGTTTTTTTAGCTCTTGCATTTCATGATGGCTGGTCAGAGAGGAAAAAAATTAAATGAGAAGGCCTCCAGTCCTGTTAAACTGAATTCGAAGATCAAATTGCAAAATGAGCGAGAAATTTGTAAATTTTGCAAGCTGGGATTGCTTAACGTCAATGACGCTACAGTGGCCTGTGATCGTTGCGGGGATACCATCTGCAACAATTGTGCAAAGTTAAGCAAGACTGACTGCTCGGTTATTCGTAAAAACAAGTCGGTACACTGGTACTGCCAGGACTGCCAACAACCTGCACTTAGCGCTGTAAAAAGCGAAAAAATGGTGGAAGAGAAGTGCTCTTCTATGTTTTCTGTTTTTAAAGCCGAAATTGAAGAAACCAACAAGCAAGAGTTGAGAAAGAGAGCCGAAATGGAGGAAAACCACAAGAAAGAATTGAGCTTGTTGCGTAGCGAATTACACTCGTTACGAAACGAGCTTGTGGAAATTAAAGCTCATCTGCACAAAACAGAAAATAGCGATAACACAGAAGGTAAAGGCCGCAAAGAGGTCATCTCTGATCTCGCCAACGAGAGCACTCGTGAACTGCTGGATAGAGAGAGAGAAGAAGACTTAACCTTGTTTGGTTTAAAGTTCCCGAAAGCAATGCTTCAGATGCTGAATTTATTACTGATTGCTGTGCCAAGGCATTTAACGTCGTATTGAATATAACGGCATGCAAGAGGCTACGATCGAAAGACGCTACCACCTGTAGACCGCTACTTGTAACTGTGCAGGATACAGCCCAGGTCGGACATGTGCTTAAGGCTGCGAGAAAACCAAGTGAATTCACAGAGTTTTATTCTGTCTTTGTTAAGAAGGATGCTACCCCTTTAGAGAAGGTTTTCGCAAGAAATTTCAGGAGAGACTCAGGCGGAAAAGCATGGAGACTCGGGTCAACCACTTTCACGATGTCAAGACAACACCGACCGCACACGGTCAGTCAGCGGAGCTGGAAGACAAGTAAGAAGTCATGTCCATAGAATGGAATAGAAGTGTCGGCGTTGAAGAAATAGTCCCATGGCCTGTTGCCGATTCTTGAATTTTTCGTGACTTGATTCACAAGGGATCCGGCCTTTGGAAACCGATCTTTCTATAGCTGACGATTGATTGAGATAGCTGCTGGACATATTGTCAGCGGCCAATTCACTTGACCTGATAGAGATTGAGGACGAGTCAACATCTGATAGACACGTGATAGATCACGCGATCAAGACCACAGTAGTGGGCGGAAGCGAACGTTATAAAAGGGCTAGCAACCTTAAGCAAGCCCCCAGTAGCTGATAAGCACTCCGCGATGTAGCGTGTAGCTTGAGTTCTCCGACCTTACGGTCGATGCCGTAGCTCATAACTCTGTATCGCAACTCTGTATTACCACCCCGTATACAAGATACGTTATCTGGACTTATGTGTCTTACTTATCCCTCACTACCTTAGTCAACGTAACCCGATCCTCAGGTAGAGCTTAATATAATGAGTTCAATGTCTTGAGCGCAACCTCGGACATTTTGGCGCCCGAACTAAGTGATAACAGCCGTGTTTTCTTTAAAGTGAAATTCGATTGCTTGACTATAATTGTGAGACTTTAAATACGGTGGTGAAGTGAAAGACTTTTAAGTGTTTGTGATTATAGCAACACTGTCGCATAGTGATTTTCGTGCGACCAAGCCTTTCAACGGATCGTTTCTGCGATGTTTAACTCATTTAAACATCTGAAGAGGAGACCAAGAAGACCTTCACCTACTAACTTCTGCAGCCGAAAACTATGAGAGTATTCAAGTTTTGTCTGGCGCGTCTTAGTTAACCTGCAACGTCAAGACTTTCAAGCCTACAACTGACGCAGAGTAATTTGAAGCGTCCACGCATTTTTTTGCGTTCCCTGAATCCAGTACAACATGCAGAGCCAAGAGCGTCTACGAGAGCGTCTACGAGAGCGTCTACGAGAGCGTCTACGAGAACGTCTACGAGAGCGACTACAAGGGCCGGCATCAGCTGAGGGCGCCTATACAAGCGTCCTACAACAAGCCAGCGGTGTCGTAAGAAGGTGGCAGCGATGTGGCAACGACTGTCGATGGCAGTCAGCAAAGGAATCAACAACAAAAAGCTAAAACTTCACATCATATAGACTTAAGAACAACATTTCTACAACAGCTACAGCTGGTGAACGCATACAGCACCGCTAATGGAACAACAACATGCTGTGCAAGATGAGCATGTGAAAAGAAGAGACGGCATAAACAACAGAAACTGTCAAGGCATCTAATAGGGTCGCCGGACTGAAAGTTGAGTAATCGTATTTATACTACTGTTGTACATCCACAGGTAGCAGTGCTTATGATTCGCGAATATTAGATGAGTCTCGGGAAGGTATCAAACCTTTACCGCATAATCAATGTAGCAAATGACCATTTAACTAATAATTTTGCTAAAATTAAACGCTCAATAGACTTGAATCTATTTTTTT
>NW_025937422.1:17066-44491 GCF_000764305.2 Hyalella azteca | reverse complement strand
TTGGCGCCCGAACTAAGTGATAACAATCGTGTTTTCTTAAAAAGTGAAATTCGATTGCTTGACTATAATTGTGAGACTTTAAATACGGTGGTGAAGTGAAAGACTTTTAAGTGTTTGTGATTATAGCAACACTGTCGCATAGTGATTTTCGTGCGACCAAGCCTTTCAACGGATTGTTTCTGCGATGTTTAACTCATTTAAACGTCTGAAGAAGAGACCAAGAAGACCTTCATCTACTAATTTCTGCAGCCGAAAACTATGAGAATATTCATGTTTTGTCTGGCGCGACACGCAAGATCATTACACACACTTAGCCATCATATTAATTCAATACCAACGCCGACTCATGATATGATGACACACACACTTAGAGACTCGTTACATCAGCCGTGTACTCACAATGCTTCTCATCACTCCTGTCCCTGCAATCGTCCCAGCCGTCGCATTCCCAATGCTTGGGGATGCATCTGCCGTCGCCGCAGACGAAGTGGTCACCGGTGCAGCCTGCAATAAATCAAGGAAGCCGTGAATGTCGGGCTAACTAATTGATAAATAACAAAATTTATACAGTGAGGCCGGGTTTCCTGAACGCGAGGCGAGAAGAATATGTAGAGGTAAGAATATGACGTATGTGTTGTTTATAACATCGCATAAGAAGTGATGGAAAAGTCTCAATAGGCAATGGGTTCAGCGGGCCCATATTTCCTGTGGAAAGAAAATCTAGGCCCTAGAAGAAGTTAAGCTCAACAGCTCGAGTTTAGTCACAGCATGCTCGCAAAACATTGAAAATAATTCGATAGTGAAACCTTAAAATTGAACGCAGTCGAGTAATAATTTATTAAAATTCGAGATATCAATTGAATTTTTGGAGCCGAAACAAATCCTCATATTAACTCGAAATAAAAGACAAAAGAATTGCGCGGTAGTGTTTGACGCATCAGGCAACTTACAGTCGCGCTCGTCGTTGGCGTCGCCACAGATGTTGCCTTCGTCGCACAGCCACGTCTCGTTTATGCAGCGGTCGTTGGCGCACTTGGACTGCTCAGAGCGGCACACACCTGCAATCACAAGCAACGCGGTAAAAAATATTCAGATCTGAAACCAGATCAGCCGCTATAATTTTTTTACTTTTTTTTCTTTTTCTCTCTTCTTCTTGCCACATATTTCCTACTACACACAGCAATCCCCCAATTGTGGGTTTTTCCTGTGTGTATCATTAGTGTTTAAAACAATCTTGCATTAGTTTTACCTAGCCAAATAAATCTGACCTAACCTTACCGAAGTAAACACAGCCTGAAACGTCCAAACCTAAACTGACCTAACCTGTCCTAACCTAATCTCACCTTACCTAACCATACCTAACCCAACCCAACGTAACTTAACCTAACCTAACCTATCCTAGCCTAACCTTGCCTGAACTAACTTTGCCTTGCCAAACCTAATCAAACCTAACCACCCTTTGTCATGGTCGCCATATAGGAACTTGTTCCTGACTTGAACCTAACCTCAGCCAATGACGTATATTTTACGACGTGTTTAATTTCCTACCTATTCTATTTTAATACCGTGCATGATTGTGGCCGGAGTTCGCATTTCCAACACTCACTGAACGTGTTGGAAATGTGAACTCCGGTCTAAATACTCCAAACTTCAACAACCTAGGTGTCGCTTTTCCTCTATCAAAGTAAACATTGCAAAAAGTTTAAATACTTAGTTGATTGTTGCAAAAAACACAGCTTCAAAACTTCTTAAGGTACCAGTTTCTCAACTTACTAGTCGAATTT
Source organism: Hyalella azteca (assembly GCF_000764305.2). Taxonomy (NCBI): domain Eukaryota; kingdom Metazoa; phylum Arthropoda; class Malacostraca; order Amphipoda; family Hyalellidae; genus Hyalella; species Hyalella azteca. The sequence continues at coordinate 42,707 of NW_025937422.1, read as the reverse complement.
ACGAGCGCTGTCTACTCCTGCACGCCGGTGGTCATCGTACGTCGTAATAACGGCTTGAGCGAAATTCTTGTTGAGGTCGTGTTTGACGGCAGATATCGGGTGAACGTCAGGGCCCCGAGCTCAACACTCGGGCCATTAAAAGGTAATATTTGTTTTCTTTTCATTGTTATTCGCATAAATTTTCTTCAATCCTGGTTGTTATCGAGTAAAAAGACCTTGAAAAAGCCAAAAATCGCAGTTCGGGCACGCAGGACAATTACATGGCACGGAGCAGTATTAATGTTTCACGAAAACCGTTTTCTATAGAACTTTCGAGATTTTTTCTTTCGCATTATTAATTTTAAAGAGCTGAAGCCGGTAACCATGTAAGAATTATGTCTTTAAGTTAAAATTAAGTTGCCTAAATAATTGCTCAAAAAGCGAAAAAATCAAATTTTTGGTCTAATTTTAATAAAGTTTCTTATAGGAATAATTTTTTTAAAATAAGTGATATACACAGCAATTAGCGGTATTTTAGCCTCTGTTGATAGCAACTTTCAGAAAGCTTCCAAAAAATACGCAGCTCGCACAATAATCTTAAGAGTAAAGACGTTGAACACCTTCAGGCAAGTTCTCCAAATTACGCGATTTCGACGAAAATTTGGTCAATTCTTGCCCTCTTTGAAAAATCATATCTCGAGTTATATAAAAGCTAGGATCTTGCAACAAGGTCCAAATTAAAGGCAAAGACATATGCTTTATTATTAATGTTGTTGAAAAATCTAAAAAAAATTCCGCAGAGTTGTGAAGAAAAAAGTGAAAAATTTTGTAAAAAGTTGATCAAAGTTTGGCTCACAACTTTGTGAGTTTTCATTTTTTCGTAAATCTGTAGTATCACATAGTGTATCTCGTCAAGACGCTTCGAGATTATGTCGTCAAAATTTCAAAAATCCTTACGGTTTGACCGTAAGAGTTGACAAACCGCCGAAAAATGGCCCAAAAAATTTCATGGTTAACAATGACCCCAAATTTGGGTATGAAGTTTTGACACGACAAAAAATCGTTCGAAATCCCAAACACACTCCAATCTTTTACCTTTCTTTTGAAAGCAAGGGCATTGATCTGAGTTTACGACTTTTTGAGCTGTGATCGTTTCCGCAACCTCATTTTAGGTAATTTATTGACTAAATTTCCCCCTTTTCTGGGGATTATGGGAGGAAGGAGTAGAAATTTCGGAAATCCGGCAAGAAGGTTTGGTACACAAAATATGCGTACGGGTATGTGTCAATTTTCATGAGATTCTATCCTGTGAGCTCCTGGGAAAAAAGGCTCGAGTAAAATCTTTGACCTCAAACCCCCCTGTACGTGATTATATAGCAGCAGCATATCAATGGTGGAGAGTATAAGTATAGCGTCCGCTTCGCTGGTTGTAGGCACACAGAAAGTGAGCCGCTCCTGCCGAGCCAGTTATGGGGAGAAAGCAAAGCTCAGAGCAATGTGATGCCAGTTATTTGAATTCAATCCATACTAACCGCAACGAACCAAACCTGGAGACTCAGACTCACGTGCGCATGCAGAAGCTTCGGGTGCCGCGGCTGCCAGGAGCAGCAGCAGCCTGCAGCAGCTGCTCGTGCCCTGCAGAGCAACAAGAGCTGTGAGTGACGTCGCCTGATAAGCGCTGGTGTTTGCTAACATTCTTGCTATCACAACTGCGAGCATAAAATTAACCTCTAACAATGATTAACATGATCCCAGATGACTTCATGGCTGCAGAGCAGCGTCGAGGGCGCCCATTGAACGCTTGCATTGTTGTGCTCATAAGTAAATATCAGTGAAGGATGTGCCCTGTTATCGAACTGAATATTCATATTGTCGATAACTCGCTACCCAATGAATGACCTTCATGACGTTACTATTAATGCAATAAATGACCTTGACCGAACTAGTGACGCAATAAGTGACCATATGCAGTGATGCAACTAGTAATGCAATAAGTGGTTGCCGTGATTATTCACAGAACAGTGAAGTGCATATTTCTTCACGACTGACAGAATGAAAGTGACGAGTATCGGATGATCAATTAAACAGGCTCCTCTAAATGAAAATGCAAGAAAAATCGAAAGACAAAAACATCAATGAAAAAGAATGAGTACAAATTTAGCAGAACATATATAAGAAATAACTTTTTGTACGATTGCAAAAAAATAACGTGGTACAAAAGCAAAATGGCAGTATAAATAATTTGTGACGCATGTGACGCGGTTACATTGCATCCGCTTGTGGAACTCGTTTAAACTGAAGCAGATAAGCAATAAGTTACACGACAAGAAGGAAGTTTAATAACATTGAAACTTGAAAAAATTAAAATCAATATTACAATAAGATTTAAGGTAGATGCCTTGACTGATCATTTGAGGTTACGATTACGCTCTATTGTGCTAAGACATTTATTCTACCTCGGGAAGTTCTATTTCATGGCGCTGCCTGACAGCTTTGCGACAATCCCATCCGCCCATTGCGGTACATCGCTTCCGTGCATGGCTTATGTGATATAAAAGCAAAGCCTCATGATTTTACCCATTACCACATGAGCCCTCAGTAGAGTGCTTGAGAGTATCAGCCCACTCGGCTGCCTGGGATATGAACCATGCACATTTTTTGAACCATAAAGAAAAGGGCAAACATATTATTGCGAATACTCTGGAGATATTCTCATCTACTAGTGTTATTTTATTGCAGAACAGGAAGCTCTCGTGTTTGTTGCTCGCTCGAATTCGTAAAACTAGAAAATAGCGATAAAAATCCGGACTTACAAGGAGACCGAGTGAGGAAATTCAAGAATCTCCAGCCCCAAAACCCCGATACAGCAGTTGGCTGGTCTGTGTAATGCAGGGTTGTACAGCAGTTAGCTGGGCTGTGTAATGCAGGGCTGTACATCTGGGCTGTGTAATGCAGGGTTGTACAGCAGTTAGCTGGTCTGTGTAATGCAGGGTTGTACAGCAGTTATCTGGGCTGTGTATTGCAGGGTTGTACAGCCGTTATCTGGGCTGTGTAATGCAGGGTTGTACAGCAGTTAGCTGGGCTGTGTAATGCAGGGCTGTCTTGTCTAAAAAGGAACGATTTTTAAGAGAACCAGCAAAAAAATTGCCAGAATATTCTTCTTAGGGAATATTCTTAGTGAGCATTGTGACTCTGAAGTCACTCAAGGCCTTTCAATGAAGAGAGAAAACATCCATCGGAGATGAGCAGAAAACAAAATGTCTTAGTATTAATGCCGAAATAATACTGCACCTTAAATTAAAAAAATATAAATATGGATGCACGAATAAAACACAAGTATTTTTTCGGTGAGAACATTAGTATTTTCATGTATAGAGAAACTTTTCAACAAATTTTATAACCCCATTTATAAAATGATGTTTTCATATAGAGAAGAGCTTTTTTACCGATTTTATAACCTGAAAAAGTAAATATTTGCATAACAAAAGTGTTACCTAGTTAAGTTCTTTATGAAAAATAAGTTATTTTCGGATCGTTTACTAATTAAATGATAAAAAATCGGTTGATTATTGATCACAGCATGGACCCCCTTACCTTCATAGCGCCGATTGGGGGCTCGTGATGACGCACGAGCTGACTCCAGCTGGATGAATTAGCGCTGATAATTAGAAAATTATGTACTGATAAACTAAATGTTGAACAATTTTGTGCTATAAACAGAATTAAACGGATTCTGAAAAAAGTTTACGTATCAGACAAGCCATGCCTCGTGAAGGCCCGAGTAACACTGAGCAAACACAACACCCGCGAGACGGCGTGACAGACGCGTCCCAAGCACACGCCAGGTCATCTACCAGCCAACTGTAACTCAAACTACCTGCAGTCTACAGTCAGCCGACTGTAACTTTGACTACCTGCAGAGCTGGGCAGCGCTACTTTGAAATGTAGCGGCGCTACCGCTACATGCTCTAAATGTAGCGGGCGCTACCGCTACCGCTGCACCCACTAGATTGTAGCGAGCGCTACCGCTACCGCTACAGTAAAATGTAGCGCCGCTACATTAGCCGCTACAATAGCCGAAATTATTGGAAATCTCTAAATATTTATTGTTCTGCTATTGGGATTTACTCATAAACATTTATTGATAATGAAACATTTTCAAAACCTATCAATGCAACTTTATTGCAATTAACCTAACCGAACTAGTACGAGTTAGTTACAGTAAATAAAAGTTACAGTTGTTTTTATATTTTACCTTCCCTACATGGATGTGTACTTTAATCTACTAATCTAAAAAAATTTCCACATATACATATAAAAATCAGTCTTTTATTTGCATATGTATATGTGGATTTTTTTTAGATTGGTAGATCAAAGTTGACATCCATGTAGGGAAGGTGAAACATAAAAATAACTGTTAGCAAACTGAAACATGAAAAAATACCTGTAAGTGGTAACTGGCAACAAATTAACAAGTAACAATAATCTATAAATGTAGCGGTAGCGCTGTAGCGGCAAAAGCTCGTCTCGCTACTTAAATATGTAGCGGGCGCTACCGCTACCGCTACATTGCCTTAAATGTAGCGCCGCTACCGCTACCGCTACTGAATGTGTAGCGGCCGCTACATGTAACGCGCTACTGTCCACGCTATTTTCTTCCAACATTTGTATGCTTGAAGAACCTGGTAAATTTGGATTCTCCCATAGTTGCTTAGAAACTCCCATCGCAGCACAATCAGCTGTCATGTTGACGTGTGTCGATGACTCTGAAACAACTATCATTATTCCCTATAAATTTGAAACCCTTCTTCTTTGTGGTGAAAGTATTTTCTCATATAACAATAAATTAACAAATAAATTAGAGATTACCCTAATTTTTTTCAGCGTGGGACTCTGCAGCTTAGCAAGTAATTTTGCATTAGCTTTATTATGCTCATGGTTATGCTTCTTTAAACTCAGCTTAATGAACGACCTTCCGTTAATGATAAGTAAATTCATTATCAAAAAGCCGCTTGAAGTAAGAATATTATGCTAAGTAAATTACAGAAGCCAACGTCAATAAGATGCGTGATCAAATTACGAGACTTTGATAGACGATTAATAGAAAACGCGTAATAATTGCAACAACATTAGCAAAAATCGAACTACCCGTCATCGACGCATGTTATACAGCAGCGTTTCGTGATGCAGCGCCAGACGGAAATGCGACGGCGTTTGGCTGATGATGCATCAATGCATCAATCTAGTTTCATTCTCGGGCTCTCAGCTGCTTGCTGCTTAAAGTTTATTTTTTGTCAAGCATTAAAGTGAAGTTATCCGTGATCAAAATATTGAATAAGCACTTTATCTGAATGCTTATTGTGCTGTTTGTTATGTTTTCGCGTGCAGAGAATAGATTCAAGTTCCGTTCCTTACCTCACAAAGTAACCACATAATAGATTTCATTTGCTTACAAACACTTGATGGAAGATTTGTCTCGTTGTCAGCCCAGTAGAAGTGTTGCTCAGTGAAAACGTTGCAAATGCTAATTTGTAGCTTAATATCATATACCACGTATCTACATTTGTTTGCATTGATGCCGTTAACTCTTCAGCGTGGTTTGCTACGCTTAACTTTAACACGACCTTCCAGTCAGCTGAGTAACGACGCAGACAAGCAGACCCATGCCGACCCATTGAGGCTCCCCCGTATCATGGATGCAGCGAATCATGGATGCAGCGTATCATGGATGCAGCGTATCATTATCGTGGATGCAGCGTATCATGGATGCAGCGTATCATGGATGCAGCATATCATGGATGCAGCGTATCATGGATGCAGCATATCATGGATCCAGCGTATCATGGATGCAGCGTATCGTGGATGCAGCGTATCATGGATGCAGAGTATCATGGATACAGCGTACCATGTGTAAGTAGCTTGCAGGACCACGAAGGCAAGCATTGCTCAAGCTGGCATGATTGTACCGCGTGGTACATCACGCTTGACATTCTTACACAGAAGCTCCTGTTTTGCGATTTCGATCATCAAAATTCAGTACATTTTTTAAGCGGCAGGATCAGCATGTTTTGGTAAGGACGTTTCATCAGGTCATGTATATTAGTAAATAATTTGTAACGAATCTCTGTGGAAACCACCAAGGAAACTAATATTTCTTCGAGAACGGTCTGCAGAAGCGGGGTGACTAACAGACTATTTTTTAAAACATCTATTGTCATAACCGTCCGAATAAATGGTATCATATTGGTTCAGTAAGTAAAGAAAGGGCATATGTGATATGACGTTTGCTACGTCACTAACTTGCTGGACCCAATATTTGATTCTATCTGACTTACAAATATTCGCGCTCCAGAAATCATGTGGTTTATTATTAAAATACCGCTTCGGTGTTTATGCCAGGTTGCTGCGTCTTGAGTACCAGGCGAAAACTTACATTAACCTTACAAGCCAGCAATTTCGAAGTAAATGTTATTAATCTGAGGTGTGTCGCTAATGAGGTTGCTTCCACTACTGTTATATAGCAGCATAACCGAATACAGCAATTAAAGAAGTATTTTACGCTGTATTCACTTGAAATAGTTTTCTGCGCTCGTGCCAAAATAAATAATTAGTAATTGGTTAGACAAATACAGTAGGATTAATTAGATTCTGACCTAACATTCCTTTAAATTTTGGCAACTCGGTGCTCTCCTAATTGATCGGAATCATTGTCCACTGCATCTGCCCGTATAGTAGCGCAGTAGCGCACATCCGTTGCTCCTGCACTTCCCGTTAGTTAAGACCCTAAGCTGGTAATGCGACAGTATTTGGTCAACTATGTAGCGGGTAAGTAATCTACATGGCATTATTAAATCACAGAAAAAGAAAGTGCACGTCCTCGGTTTGTGTTTTACTGCTTTGTGGCCTATAATAACGCTTGGTTTATCAGTTCGAAACCCTAGAGGCATCGGATCCATTCTTGAGCATTCAGCTACTCGCGGCTTTAGCTTCAAACGGAGTTATCAGCTAAATATCTGCACAATTCCACCAGCACACCGCATCACTGCCAGCAGCTACCGGCAGTCTTCACAGGAGCTCGAGTCGCTGCACCACTTTGGAGAGGTCCGATCATTCCTCGCTAACTTCATGCTATTTAATTATCGAAGACAGCATCTTGCTTCAGTGAGTCTCTGCCTGATCTATTCTTTAGGATGGCCGATTTAACTGTTTTATAGAGATATTAGAGTAAATTCAGAGCAAGCAATGCTTTCACTGTCTCTAATTACGCTCCACAGTCCACATAAAAAAATTAATAAATCACAAATTTTGAAGAATCGCACTAGGTCATGAAAGTTAAATGAAATAAAAATTCAAAGGAGGGAAAAAACTACGTGTGGACACTAAATTTTTCGTTTTCTCCCTTGATACAACGCCTAATATAACGCCGGCTGACGTGTGTTCGTTAGTCGGCAGCTTCAAGGTCAGTTATTTAATATAGAACATATATAAGCGTCCTCCAACGATTTCTAAGAACCTGGCATTTTTGCATCATCAGGACCTTGAAGCGTCTTCTCGTATTAATTCAGATCATTGCTCAACATTTTAGCTCGTAATTTGGTCAAGTTGTTGGGTCTTGCCCATCATTGCAGGCGCAGAGGCTTGCTTCTCATGTCAATCAAGTTGCGTTCATTGGTTGATAATCCATAGTTCCTAGCATCAAAATTCCATCATCAATGGATGCGCTTATGCAGGTGCCTCGTTTTCATTCACTTGATCTTTCAATAACTACGAATTATAGTACAAATATTGTGAAACTGGCTAGAATATTTTAGAAAATTAAAATCAGGTGCATGACGATTCCCCGAGTCTTTAGGTATGAATATCATAGACGACAGTTGACGCGGATATGACGGTATCTGCAGGCAAAGTTGCGAGTGATGTTGGACAATTTGCAATTACGTAATTTCTGACATTTCTTTTCCAATTTCAAATTCATGTTATGACATTGCCGTAAGAACTCTGTGCAAAGTAGCTACAAATGAGAAATGAATAATTAGTGTGAGCTATGAACTCGTGAGAATTCTGTTAATGACATGTGTACTAACGTGGCCAGGCAAGTTAGGTAACTGGCGCAGTGGACTAAGTGAAGGCTTGACACAGGACGCCTTCGCGGCTCCTCGTGCCTTAATCGTAGTTGCCTGAACGCTCTGCCACGGATACCTAACTTGGCTATGGGACCAACACCTCGTGCGCTTTTGTCCTATCCGACCATTACTTTTTGCTTTCATTGCTCATTACCCATTGCTATCAAGTTCTTATCGTATTCTTTGCGAACGGAACGCAACAGCATCTTCATTGTTTGGTGGGTTGGTCAATTGACTGCGCTGCAGTGGCCACGCGAAACAAATTCATTTTTAATCGGGTACGCACACGTCGGCCAAAAATTTAACTCTCCGAGAAGCCTAGAAACAATTGCTTTGCACAAGCGATCAAAATGCATGAACTCAAAATAATTCAAGGAATCAAATAATGCTTCGAACAAACAATCCAATTACATTTTCCACGATATGTAGGATATACCAACAAACTATCTATTTACTATGCGGTAACAATCTAAAAACTCCCGATAAAACGTTACAGCACCTAAATGCATCCAACAAACTACCTCAATGACTCGAAGGGAGCAGCAAATTCAGCCAGCAAACGTTCTAAACAAGCCATCTGAGGGCTCCTAAAAACTATTGGATGAAAAATTGAATTCACTTGCACCACAATGCTACTCTTGCACCGCAATGCTTCACTTGCCCCGCAGTGCTTCACTTGCCCCGGAGCAGCACCGACCGGCGCGGCAGCAGTCAGCACGGCGATTGTCAATTTGTCATTGACGCTCCGCCAGCGTATGCTTGAAGGGAGAGCCTGCACTGTTGGGCATGCTTTTGGTTGTTGCTGTTGATGGCTGCGTTATTGTTGCGTCTGGTGATTGTCAGAACTATGAAGGCTGTTCCACATGTCGGTGACTCAATGCGAGAAGATGTGTTGTCGCGTTTATGAGTTGCAACTCAGTCTTTTTAGTTCATAGCCGTGGCCCTGGTGTTGGTTCTTGTTTGAAATTCTAGCAATCCCTATTAATAACGAAGCCTTGGTAGCTTCATAAGCTCTAATCATTTTTCATAAAGGCTTTCCCCTTAAGCCTGGAATTATCTTTTTGTTACCCATTTCGCAGCTCTCAATTTTAGATTAATCTTTTTCAAGTTCAGTTAGTACACAGCGTTTCCTCACTGCATTCGCGCAAGTGCGAATAACAACAGCTTCGTAGATTCGGCATATACGTAATGGTGTAAGTTTATGAAAAGTCCAAGCACTGTCAACAAGTATTAGCTCCTCGCGTTTCGATGAGCTGAGAAAATTTCAACTTTTTATGGACATGAAATCCCAAATCTTTTTTCACTGTCGACATTTTGAGCAGCACTCAAAGCAAATCTGTCTTCTCATATTATCAGCTTGATGTTCATTGTACTTTAATGTGTGGTGTTTGTCGTCCTGACAGCCGAAGATTGGTATGTACCCTTTTTATACCCGTTCCTTGCTTACTGTACCTACACACTGCACTGCTCCTGAAACTTCGTATCAAGATAAGTCTGGGAGAGAAGGCGTGTCTACTTGTCACTCGCAATAGACGAAGAATCCCAGCGACCTCTGACGAATCCTGCAACTAATAAATAATAGGGGGCCAACTATGCCCCCAGACAGTGGCACCCGATGTGAAAACAACTACGGCCCCAGACAGTGGCACCCGATGTTATAACAACTACGGCCCCAGACAATGGCACCCAATGTGATAACAACGACGGCCCCAGACAGTGGCACCCGATGGTATAACAAATACGGCCCCAGACAATGGCACCCGATGTGATAACAACTAGGCCCCCCTGACAGTGGCACCCGATGTGATAACAACTACGCCCCCAGACAGTGGCACCCGATGTGATAACAACTACGCCCCCAGACAGTGGCACCCGATGTGATAACAACTACGCCCCCAGACAGTGGCACCCGAAGTGCTAACAACTACGTCTCCAGACAGTGACACCCGATGCGATCACAACCACGCCCCCAGACAGTGGCACCCGATGTGATAACAACCACGGCCCTAGACATTGGCGCTCGATGTGATAACAACTACGACCCCAGACAGTGGCACTCGATGTGATAAAAACTACAGCCCCACCCAGTCAAAGTTTTCGTACCTATATGGGTCACCCCAGAGGAAATGGGTTCGGATTAGAGGTGGTTTGTCGCCCCAGAAGAAATCCTAGAGGTCGCCAGAGGAAAGAGGTCGCCCCAGAGGAAATGGATTCACCTATAGGGGCGAACCGGCCTCCTAGGGTGTTTGGCTGCCATTCGGCAGCCTCTTTTAGAAGCCAATTGCCCGGTGAGACCGAATCTGCGTAATAAAACCGTGGAGAGCAGCTGGTCAAGTGTCTCTTGGTGACTGTTCAACCGCGGGCAAGGCTGTCTCATGATGACTCTGATCAGAGGCTGCGCGAACCACGACCATCTCGCGCTCAATTAATGGCGTCGATAAATGTATACGCGTACATTTGCTATGAATTTTGACGGAACAAAAGGAGAGTCGACTTTAACATGAGATTTAGCATGGTTTATTTAGCCTATGACAAACAAACCCATATACCTACTGTTCAATACACTCGTTTTTAACCTGACACTTCTGCGCGCGTTTCTGTTCGCTGTGCCTCAAGTGATTGAATTGTGATACAACGGCTCGTTAATTCGTTAAGCAAAATCCAACTTATGTATACCCACTTCCGAGAACATAAGTCACATCATCGAATGAAATAATTGATTGTTGCAGTTATTCAAGCAATAATTTGAGAAATCTACTCCATGAATATGGTGAATAACACAGATGAATAACGCAACACAATTCTCTTCCACTGAATCTCTTTCTCTTAACTACATTTAATTTTTACAGAGATTCCTAGAGGTTGATTAATACGCCGGAGGAAGTGACACTAGAATAAATGTTGTAAGAATTAAATTTGGCAGAAACATATGGTTTGCGTAATAAAATACCGGTTGAAGAATCCTGTTTATGTGAATTTACATTACGAGTGCTCACATATGCATGCGCCACATCGGCTTAAATACGCATGCCATTATCTACGAGATAATTACACATGCAATGCTGCTTAAGCTGCAACTGGGAAGTTTAAAAATTTTCTTGATTTTAAGTGCATAAATCAAAAAGAGCTTTCAGTCCTACATGTTACAATGCATGCGGGGGGTTTGGTTTGTGGGGGTATACCCACCGAACCCCACCCAAAGCGTTAACCGTTGCTGCTGCCTCAAGCCGCGCCGACAAGGAACACGTCAGTGTACTAACTACGGTGATGCTGTATATAGTGGCGAATGACCAATGCTTTAAAAAAATGTTGAATCGTATTGTCTAGTAACTCTAGTTTAATAAGCTGTAATACTTGATAACAATTAAGTTGTAAAGTCTATTGTACTTGCAGACGTTAAATAACTGATGTTTTGGGTGCTTGAGGAAGTGTTTCATTGATGTCAAATCGTCTGAAGTACACTTCTCCGCAAGTCCAGCAAGTAATGATTTCTCCAACAATAGAAATGTTCAGCTTTGAGCATATGTCTGCTCGAACGGCTATAGAAGTAGTTATTGCAGATATGCTCATGGCTGAAATTTCGAAGCATCCCAATAAAGTAATCAACGAAGATTGCACATGAATATTCTAGCTGCCCGGCTACCCCAGCAATCATGTCGATGTGGACTAAAGCGTACAGGAAGAACGTGTTCAAACCGGTAAACGGATTACGAAACAAGCCCGTTTGTGAGCAATTTATTTATTTATATAATTATCGTATATTCCGCCCTATTTTTTGGTTGTCATTCAGTAATTTTAGAGTGAAGTTACTAATTTGAATGCTTGAAAAGAACTTCATTTTAGAACTCGATACTGCCAATGCGGCAGCCAACAGTCGATGCAGAGAGAACCTAATTAATTGACTTCTAAAGTTGGAACGAGTAGCTGTTGCTATCAGTTACTGGAGTAACATGATTTTGTGCATATAAACACGCGTTTTTTCATCATATTGTGTTGTATTCCTTATAATAAGACGTGTATGACTGGAAAAAGTCAGTTATGACGGAAATTTTGTCAATTTGTACTTCAACTTCAAGCATTTCCAATATGTAGTTTGATAGTGTAACTTTCACCATCGCTTCTTTGAGAACACAGCAATGTGACGATGCAAGATTTCGGCAATCGACAGTGTAGAAGGTTTCAGCCTATGGCATACAGTATGCTTTGAATCAGTTGTCGATTGAGCGGCTTATATGCTCGAATGCCTTAGGTTCTTATCTTCTTTCAACTCGGCAAGTGAATCAATTTGTGGAATTGAAGTTTGTGCATTTAGAAAAATCGACTGGATTTTCATGGCTAGGCCAGACTGTGGCTGTCGGCACTGCATGAATCACAGCTTAACGCGTTGTCGACTGCCAGGCCTCTTGGTAAGTAACTTTATTCCTCGGATTCAGTTACTTTGTGGTGTATTATATTGTATCATTATAGATTAGTTACTGGAGTCAGGTACATGAGTCAAGCATCATTATTAAGCATTTTTTCTTTATTGGCAATTGCAAATTTTCAAACGGATTGATTCCGGCAATGGCCATCATAAGCAGCAACTTCAAAATGAACTTTAGTTGCAACGTGAATTTAGACGAGTTTTAGATCACTTAATTCTTTCTGTCATCGCTGGACGCAGGATTTTGAGGCCCTTGCAGAACAGTTTGCTCCATTGATATTTAGGGTGACGAAAGTTATATGCTATGATATAAAAATTAAGTTATATGCCATGATACAGAAATATTACCTCGAATAATTTATATTCTTTTAACGATTGGAATTTATTTTTTGGAAAACGATTTTCCCTTATTTTTGGAAAAACGTGATCTCAAAATGGTTACTAGTTGATACCTGAGTCTATGCATAGAAATTGAGCTTCTGATAGGCTTTGTTCCTATCTTAAAACTAATAGAGTAGTACAAGGCTGCATATATATATAGCGTACCGAGATTCAAATGCACCTCCCTTCCCCCCCTCCAGTATAAGGGGGGGGAAGGGGGAGGGAGGAGGCATTTTTTAACGTATTTTTCAGATTCGGCCGTGTCTGTCCCGAACGTATCAGGTACCACATACGCGCGCCCCACGATCGCCTCAAGCTCGAAAGGTATTTTTCAAGATTCTGTTTCGGCGCTTATTTCGCTCCGGCAACCAGAACCTACCCACCCAGTTCGAAATTCTCGCAGTCATTGCGGCCGTTCGCCGCAGAGACGTTCGCAGACGCGCAAATCTAGGCCGTTGTTGCCGACTTCACCTCGCGTCCAAGCAGTCTAGCGACGATATGGCCTCATCTGCCACAAACAGCGCGAGGCCTCGGTCGGTAAAAGCTGCGGCAGGCAACTGGCCGCAACTCTACCGCGGCCTACGCCGAATATGCCGGCGGTACCGGTTCAAGCGTTGAGGAGGCAGGGGGAGGAAGGTGGTGAAGGGTTAGAAGGCGGAGGCATGAATCTTCGTGTGGAGCTTATACCGGAAGAAACGGATTGAATTATTTACTCATTTGATTTCTCTAAAATTATGAGGTTTACATGATTCTGTATTTTTTTACATTTTTTTTACTTTCGACGGTTCTATTCTATACTACAGCGAATCCATGTCGCCAGTATTGGTGAAACTAGTTCCATCCAGTATCTTGTGTATTCAGTTAATTGACATAAATTCGATGAAAAACGCGAAATCAGTGAATGATCTGAAAGTAAAAATCAAAATAAATGCACAAAATAATAGAAATACCAAATGAACGCCAAACGGTAACGAATACGACTGAACGTATTGCAGAACTCACATGCTTCTCAAATGCAAGTAACTGCCTGGCGCATGCGCGGAGCAGTCTACGCTCTAGCGTCTAGCTACAATGNGCTGCAGAGCCGGCGTAGAGACGCGACAGAGCAGCGATAGAGCAGAAATGTCCGCTTTAGAGACGATATCGCCAGCCGCGTATCAGCGCTAATTAGCTTCTGAGTACCTGCCCAGGTGTGCTCTGCCCTGCCGTCACGCAGCCCTTACTGAGCACCGCCTGCTCAAATCTGCCCAACGCCTGCTCTGGGGCGGCTCTGGCAGTGTACGCGGCAGTTACGCGTCTGTCTCTTATACACATCTTCTACTGCTGTGTCTAGTCTACTGCTGTGCCTGTGGGCCAAATTACTGCTGTGCCACAAGTCTACTGCTGTGCCACAAGTCTACTGCTGTGCCACAAGTCTACTGCTGTGCCACAAGTAAACTGCTGTGTCTAATTTTACGTGTCCCAGCTGTGTCGACATTAACCTCAGCAGTGGAAAGCACCCCGCAAAAACTACGTGCTTAGAACCAAAGCTTGTGAACGCATCGCTGACCCAATCAGAAAACATTCCAAATTGTCAGGGTGCGTATGCAGTTGCATTTAGTATGGTGTTGAAATTTAACCCTTGAAATAAACTTTTAACCCTTTAACCCTAACTAATCAACCCTTGAAATTAACTTTTAAAGTATGAACTTTTCAAAGTTACATTCTGAAATATTGAGACGATTATCATTTACAATCTATATAAGATAAGGTTATCCTCTAGCTTTTGTCGCTGTAAAAAACAGGAATTCGCTTGTACGTGTATTTTAAAAATAATGGAGGGGCTATATTATCGTACCTAATCATGTTTTGTTCTTATATATAGTTGTCGACTGCTTAAACTCCATGTGTAAAGCTTTACGTGTTACCCAAAAAATGTTATGTAGTTAGAATGTTTATATGCACTTAAGGTTCTAATAAACGGCCCGAACATGTAAATCGTTTTATTTCTGTCAAAATTGCAGCAGGACCTTTCTAGGCCGAGAAGCTCTGCCGCAATATTGCGCTGTTGTGGACATTCCTGCGCTGTTGATCCCCCTGGCGTTGCGTTAGGGCGAGCGTTGGCGCAGGCAAGTTCACCCGGGCTGCGGCGATTTTTGACTGGGCAGTCAAAAATCAAAGGCGTGTCACCGGCGTTTTTCAGTATACTTTGGTAGAGACGCTCGGTTGGGGCGCCCGAGTAACATCTCCGCATCGTCGGCGAAGTGTCCACTTTTTTAAGCGCGACGGATCGCTCCTAAACGGCATGTGGCTGCGGTGGTTTCATAGACTAACAGACCGCGGCAGCGCCTCCATCATCGGCGTAACGGTCATGAAACTCCGGCGCAAAATATATGGCCGCCTCTAGATATTAATTTAAAAAAAGTCTCGGCGGTAGATCGCCGAGATTATTGCCTCTGCACTACCATACTGGATATGCATACACATTCATGTGAACGTGCATGAATTTCCAGCATGACAGTACAAGCAAAGAATCTCGGGATATACAGCCGAGGACATATTAAAATGATCAAATACCAATTTCAATAAAACATAAACAGTAGTAATGTAATCAACACTTGGCGAGAATTGACCATCGAGTAACAAGTTGTCGGGAGTGTGAACGCGTCAAATGGTGATAGGTGCGGTGTTGAAGATGACTGCACATTGCGACAAGTGGGGAACTGGATTCCAAATAGGAACATTCAAACATGAGTGGTAGCGTGCAGTTAATTATGCATGTGCGAAACATTCTAACACATTCAGCCGTACCAATTGATCTATCGAACTGATTTGCAAGAGTCTATAAAATTCTTCCTACAGTGGTTGTGAAGAATAGATCAAATGCTATCGTCTAAATTTCAGTAGGAACCTTCCTAACATTGCCATATTGAATGGAATGTTCGGAAATTAATGCTCTAATAATAAGCAATTCTTCGAAAATCACCCAATTCACATTACTTCGATTTCACTTTGGTACAAAACCCAACGATACAACGAAAAACAAGCCTATAATTACAATGAACCAGTAACTTGACTACTTAAGGAGTTGAACTTGAGACTAGGATTTCTATCCATGTTTGTACGCCTTTTTCATGCAGCGACATGGTGACTGCTTGACTAGTGAAGACTAAGCCTAACAATGCAGTTGAACTTGAGTGACCTGGCATTTCCACACATGGATCCAGCTTTCTCGATGAGATAGAAATTAAAACCTGGAGTATATGGACACGAGCAGCTAAATAACATGATCATGTCAGCATATACCTCGAGTTAAAAATTTCCATTACTGCCAGTTCCGGAATCTTCTAAGCGAAGTAGAATGCCGGCATTATGGCGACAAGTATATTCCCGTAATGCCGGTAGCGCTGGCGTGTTTCTCAATGAACTCCACTTGCAGAACCATTGTACAGAAAAACGAATACATTTCAAGTAAAGTTCAGCTTTTGAAATCTATAATTTTCAAGTCTAATACTTCAAAGGTTCACTTTTCCCACTACTATTACAGGATTGCAATGAGCAATGTTCGCCGTTCACGTGTGGTCATCAATAGTACAACTTTCGAACTAACGCCGGTTGCCGCGCAGCCCACCGGGCAGCTGCGTCAAGGCAAACTCAACGTGCATGTAACTTCGTGCAAACTACTCACTGCCTCAAGCTGCATCACGTTAAACAGGAATAATATTTAAACATTTAAAGAGGCTAGCAACAAATTTTGCCCTGCGAACATGATAATATAAATATGAGGAAGAAGAATCGTAAAGCATTGACCAGGTTTTGTCATCGAGGTTCTTTAAACTAATGACTAAACTTTTTTTAATTCGTTCAAAAAGTAGTGAGATGTCTGAGCAGAGTTATGTACGCTATGTACCTATGACACTCACGCCAGTAACCGCCATTGAATAAAACGATCTTAATTCACTGAAGGAATTATTTGAACCGTACCACGATATGATACAATTGTGAACCTCACCTGAAAATATTGAAAATTTTTAGACCTTGTTTGAATAACCGAAGGTACATTGTTTAATGCCTGTTATCAAGCAATGCACTGTCATCACAATATCAAGCAGTTTCATCCCAACTCATAGCGACCTGAATTAACATTTAATAAAATGCTTATAGGCCCTGAATGCATAACCGGAAGTTCATCTGTTGCTTTTTCTGCCAATTAGCAGCTTATGTATTAGTTATGTGTGTTATATGACAAGAATTGGAAATTTATCTCTTGGAGCTACAAGCATTTATTTTTCTACTGCCACGTATTTATCAAGTATTTTTCTGCTCTTGCAGCTCTTAATCATATTTCCATGCCTTCAAGCATCCAAGATAGCCAAATAAATCCAGATACTTTTGCCTATAATTAATGTAATTATTATCTTACAACACGTAAGCTTAAAAAATTGGTACAATAAATTCTCATTTCGTTCCATCATATGCCTTGACAAACGTACGCATGTACATACATCAACGCAGAACGAGCTTTTAGTCAAACAGTAAGCATTCAAATCATTTAAATTGATTATGAACTGAGCTCACATTTTTTTTGTCAGATAGAAGTATTCCATTTAACAAGAAAGTGACAGTGTTCTGAGATGTCTAAAAATGCAATGTCTCTGTGTAAACATCTGTATACGATATCATCAACGGTCTTTTGTTCAACAGGAGTGGATGTCAAAGTTTAAGTTTAGGTTCGAACACCAACTTACGCACGGACGTATTCGATTGAGGAATCGATTATATATATAGCAGCCAAAACATGGTCGTAAGTAGCAGGCGGCCTCTCGTTTGTAAACAACCTTAAAGTCTCGCGCAAATTATCGCTGATGGTCGCAGAGCGGCCCGTCCATCGCCTCCCGCCGACGAGCGCAATTTCGCCGAGATTTGGGAGAAGCGGCCAATCTGCCGTTGCGCGCTCATAATCGCCCTTCACGCCAATAAAAAACCGCGCCACGGCCTTAAATTTCAACTGGGTAAAGCGGGCATAGAGCCGCTAATTTACGCGCTAGGCGAGCTTGGGGCGTCCTTGTGCCAGCGGAGCGGCTGACAGGAATCAAAAACCCGATGGGGCAGACAGTGGCGCTCGATGTGATAGAAACTACGGCCCTAGATAGTGGCGCGCGATGTGATGAATACGGCCTCATACAGTGGCGCTCGATGTGACAACAACTACTCCCCCAGACAATCGGTGTGACATATGAAAATTATTTCATTAAAATTCGATCAAATAATGTTAAGGGATTGCCAGGGCTAAAAGAAGTCCTGTATTTGCTGACGGATCTTTGTGAAACTCCGTACACATGCAAAGGAGTAAAAGAAAAAGATTTCGTTTGTTAAATGAAAAAAAAAATTGCTAAATGAAAGAAAACGTTAAATTCATAGAAAACAGAATAAAAGGAGGGACCTTTAAAATCTTTACAGAGGGCGATAAATTAGAAAAAGGCATTCAGATTTGCTATAGATATTCGTTTTAAGAATCGAATGGCATGTCTGTCACTGCTGTAGCTTGAAAATCATAGGAGATAGATTTTAATCGAAGCAAAAAAATGCAATTTCAATTATTCAGGAGAGCCAAATAAGTGAACTGGATTGAAAAAAAATGAAGGCTAAGAAATTGACTTGATAATGTATCACCAGCTTTTTCAAAGCCCATTTATTGTGATGAGGAAACCATCAACCGCCTCATGATTTGTTGTTGTCCAGTTTATCACGGATAATGAAATCCATAAATGCGATTTTTCCTAAATATTTATTTACATATAAAAAGGACATTTAATGAAAGTTCAAAACTGCCTCACGCAAAAACCATTGCTCGCACATCCGTGCAACTTGCTTGGTTAAACGTTTCTTGATAGTAGATTAAAAATGAGTCCAAGTACAATGCAATTAACGCGAACAATAGCCTATATATTTAATTTTTTGGAAGATATCTGCATGGGTAATAATTGTGAAAAAATATTCATATATTACAAATTCGGAAATTCCCTACGGAAAAACTAAGAGATCACTTTAAATGGTATTCGCAGCCAGAATTTACATTGAAGCACATCTACCATTAGATCATTAAGCCTGCCTGACTTCAAAATGTAATCGTAAAAAATTTAACAATTTTCCTTCGCACATCATCCTTGTAGTTTCCTCGCCCCACAAAACTTCACACAGAGAAAATTATACATTCAAATCTTAAGTTAGTTTTTAACTCTTGTCTGTGCTGTGCATGACGTTGACAATGCAGCTGGAAGTGCGTAATTGTATCTATTGTGATGCAGGCAGCACATTCAACACTCACGTTAAATCTGAAGAGAAGGTTTCTAACTCCGGCGCGTCCAATTCAGAGTTGGGCGAGATTTCAGCCTGCGACATTTAGGCAGAGCCAAGGTCGCAGTCTGGGTTCCATCATGAGGTCACTCAAAAAGCTCCTCTTTGAGACTGAGCAACAGTTGCTATCCATGTCCTATTCCGGTGCTAGTGTAACTCCTCTGTACTTAGTCTGTGTTGCGGTCGTAGCAGTCTGCGCTGGAGCGCCGCGGTCAGCCTCGGTAGGCAAGTTGTCCTTGACGCCGAGGTCTCAAGATCCAGTCTATGATTTCCAGGCAACTGTCCTCCGTTGGGACAACTGATGCACGATGTTGTAGACAGTGACTGTATCAGCTTCCGATCTTAATGAATACACAACATTGCACACATATATGTTGCATTGAATTGAATTTGCCGCGACGGCATTCAGTCCCGTAAAATGATGGCGACTTGCGTTAAATGATGACGATTGAGCAATTGCGGATGTCTCCGTAACTGTAGCTGTCTACCGGCATTAACGGTGCCACCGAGGCTGTTTACCGGCATTACCGGTGCTGCTGTAACTGAAGCTGTTTACCGGCATTGCCGGGGCCGCCGTGATTAAAAATTAAAATTTATTCTAATCCATTATCAATATTGGGCATAACATTTACAGATATCCAAGGTCATAATAACTGTCAGGCGGTATTACCGATGCTGCCGGTGATGCGGCATAACATTTCAAGTTTAATAAGTAAAAGTTCATCCTAATCATTGACTCATTCAAATGTACTAAAACACAAGTCATGTCGCCCGAGCTTATTAGGAATGAAGATAAAGCTTGTAGCTTTAGAGCCATTTTTCACGACGTGCCGCTGATCACGATACTATAGTTGCTACGGTTTGTCTAGTAAATATTACTGTTAATATTATTCATAATATTCAATACTGAGTCAAAATTATCAGCCCTGTTGCTGTTTCTGATTTTCCAGCCATTAACGTACTCGACATTGTTAAAATTTCCCATGAATTGATAGCCATTGTAATAGCACAAATGTATGGAGGCTATGTGCTCTCGCAGTGATTTTATCGTGGCATTGAAACAGTTTTTCTAACAATTATGTAGCATTCATGTGCTGCTGCAGCTACTCCCTGAACTGGAGGCGCATTCAGAGTCCTCAAGCAGGATGTTCTCAGGATGTGGGGTCCTCAAGCAGGATGTTCTAGATCAATGTGGCGCTGCAGTTGTCCTGCCCCAAAAGGCAACAATCCGCTGCTTGCATCAGCGTCACCAGCAGCGTCCTATGATGCCACGTGCTGACACGTCAGCAACGATAAACTGATTGATAAAAATGGAATAATATGATAATTCACATTAATAACAGCCATATTAAACTGTCGACTTTCAAGTATGATGCTTAGTAAATTAATATACTTGTCGCACATTAAATATTAAATTAAATATTTATATTAATTATAAAATTGACAGATAATTCAGTTCAGCCAAATTAAGCAAAGATTACTCAATATTAATCATTTGTTCAAGCAATTCAGTGAGCTAAATTGTTCGGTGTTAATTTATTGCTCATGATTTTGGTAATGCAGCTTGAAACGTGCGTTAAAGCATTTGGTCAACTTTTTTTTGAAATCCTCATGGCTATAAAAGAAATAATGATCAATTATAAATAAATACACATATAAAATAATATAGGATGTTCAATTACCTGCGGAACTGACCGCGCTTTTCTACCAGGCAAGGCTCGCGGCAAAACCTGCCAAGCTGTCAAATTGCGCGGGATGTTGCCGCAGACTTGAACAAGGAAGTGTCTGATATATGGAGGGTTTAACTTTTGTTGTTGTACGGGAGGGTTTAACTTTTGAAGGTTTACTCGAACCCTCTTTTTTTAATGCGGAGGGTTTAACTTTTGTTGTTATTTTCTATGTTATTTCATATCATTTATACATGCATACAAATTTATACATCGTATTTTTACGCACGTTTTTTAAGTGAGCTTAGCCTCCCACTTGCCCTTAACCCGTACGGTCGCCTTTCAAACATGCTCTGTGATATTATTGCTGTGATGAGGAATTGGCGCTAGTTTTGAACGTGTTCGGTAAGCGTCCCTGCTTTGTTTCGCTAATGCAACTCGAGATCTGCTCTTTGCCACCAACTATGCTGTGCAGCGCAAATCTTTTTGGGAATCAGTGGTGCCATTCACTTGTTGAACTTTCTCAATCTTTATTGAACTATATTGTGGTAAAATCGGGTAAGTTACAGCATTTAAATAGTTCTATTTTTTCCAGTACAATAGGGAGTGCACATGCAAAATCTAATCATGAAACGAAAATTACATATTTTTAAGTAATGTATAAAATGATTATTAACTATGCCAGCTATATAATTTCATCCATATTATGCGCACACATGACTAAGTGGATCAAAATTTAGTTTTTGATGTTGTGGTCTAGTAAAACCAATTAAGTGGACTGAAATGTCGCCTTACATTTTCCAAAGCGACATATACAACAACCTGAAATGTCGATAACCTCTACAAGATTAATATGAATCCTTCTTTTTGCTATTCTATGATAATCTTTAACTTTAGTAAATCTGTAAAGACCTTAAATTACCAGTTGGGCATCAAATCACAAGACTGGACCACGCACCAAAACCCACAGGGTCAAACGAGAGTCTATTTTGTTGACCTTCCCTATGAGTTGGTGGGTCGCCTGGCATTTACTCCCATAGGATATTAAACGAAATTTTGAACTAGATCAGGCATTTGGAAATTAACCGTGTCTAAAATATCCACCGTGAGCACTATGCCAACCCCACAAGATGAAATACACTCTGCTTGCCAAACACATAAGCATGTTCAAACAGTAGTACTGTTAGAAATTTCCACATTCCTTAGGATCTAAATTTGTTCTTTTTCTCCATGCCTATCGTTAGGCATGGGTTTGTAAATAGTAGGAGTTGGCTGAAAGACTTGTTGATGGAAACATCCGTTTAATTTTGCTCCGTAGGAGTGTATTAAGCCATTCCTTCCTAATTTCTGTTTTTAAGTTTGAGGGATCACTCTTTGTTTTTTCGTTTTATTTATTTTCACTTATTATGCATGTTCGTGCTTTCTTTGTTTAGGATAGGACCGACTCCAGTGTTGGATTTGGGCTTTGCCTTTTCTTGTGGTATGACCACTTTGACTTTTGAGCTTCGGCTTTTCACTTTAGATAAATATTTGTTCCTAACCTTTTGGGAAGGCTTGAAGCTTTCCTAAGCTTAACTTGCTAGTTAATTATTGAAGTCTGTCCTCCCTTTCAACTATCATAATTTCCCTTTACATGGCCTATTTACATGCCTCTTAAAGTTGCAGCTTAACCGCTTGGTGGCTAAAGATTTCAAGGTGGGTCCGAGGCTGTTATAGTGACATATTGCGTCTTATTTACGCTCATAAAACTTATGATTTGATTACCTATTATCTAACAGCTATCTATCCCTTTCATTCGATAGAATAACTGCTTATCCGGTGAGAACCAACTTTCGACCTTCTTTTTTGAGGACTTTAAGCGACACTGTTTACTATACACAGAGCCTTCCGTCTGTCAGGGTGTGTAAAAGGTGTAATGCTTTGCTTACATGAATGTATTAGATTGAAACTTATTGCGACACTGGAATACTACTACTTCCAGGAATGCTGAATTGTAAAATTTATGAGATATTTCTTGCTTTTACAGTTATGTTGGGTTGAGTATTCGTCTGTTACGACGAACCAGTACCAAGTCGACTGAGCTGTTTGACCTTGTTTACGGACCGATTGTCAACAAGCTTCACTAGAATCTGGGACAACTGGATCTGAGAATTCGTTCGCTAAATAAAAATTTCTTCTTGGAAAGCCTTTGTTTCTAAACCTAACAGTACCAATATAGAGTAGTAGTGTAACAAAGATCAAAAAATTTTTAATCGTTTTTAAAACATTTAACCATTAGTCAGTCTGTCAGTGTCCTTGTGAGTAACAAGTGTATAGACAGCCCACGTACTGTAGACAAAGTGTCAAGTAGTCTTAACGACTCAAAATTCAGAATTAAAATTTGTTGCAAAATGCAATTAATTTAAAATTCAGTTTGTAGTGATATTTATTGAGCCAAAAAAAACTAGTGAATATAAAGTACATATTCTCCGTCACCTAACGTGAGTATATTGACTCATCACCACGGCAGAGCTCATAACCCAGATAAAATTTAGGGCAGTAAATAGAGCAGGCCGTCGCCGGCTGCAGAGCCCACGTAGAGACGCGACAGAGCCGCGATAGAGCAGAAATGTTAATACTGACGTGAAATAAATATCATAACTGGCACCAGAAATTGACCCAAAATAACGTACTATGCGAATGAACTAGATGAAGGATGAAGTTTATTCTCCCGCCACTAGCTGTTTCCAACCCCTACCCCTCCTCCCTCTCTCAATGCCCCTCATGCACCGCCTGCTTAGCTGCTCTGTTCAGCTCCCTGCCAAGCAATCCAAGTACCAGCGCTAAAACAGCGCAGAGTTCCGGCCCTGCCGAGCTGCTAGAATTTTGTCTCTATATTAGCCATGGCGCAGCGCTGTTTTAGGGATAGATGGCCGGTTATAGCTTCACGGCTCCATCCTGCTAAAGCGCGACCAGCCCGGCTAAACCCGGCGCCGGTCTCGGCTCAAAATTTTAACTGGGAACTACCAGCAAGACTAATTTTCAAAGTATGGATTCTACATTCGTGATGATGATAATAATAATATTTCATTCACTATACATGTAGACACTCCTTACTTCAGCTTCAGCTTACTTCAGAACTTTGGCTACTGCGATTGAATATCTGTTCGCACATTGGTTGTGAAAGTATGCAAATGCGTTGACTACAATCTATTGAAAAACCTGCAGATTGGGTTCTTCTCTACAGTTAACTACGGAACTCGTATCAAACAAGCATCAAACACAAATTAAAATTAACAGGGGGAGTTATTGTTCTCATGCGTCAATGTTCTTGGCCACTTATTTCGTTGCGATGACGTTGATTTTCAGCAATAAGAAGTTGAGGCCTCAGCTAGGCCTGTCATAAGCTTGGACTTCATTTGTACTAGAACGTCCTTGTTCAATCATTGGATAGGCTGCTATAATGGCTATTTTCCACTTAAACGTTTGCTTTATCAAAAGCGCACCACTTCCCCAATGCTAATAAAGCCGCGCCTATCTTTCACAGCAATAATGTTAAGTTTGTTCAAGTTTCATAGTTTAGCACGAAAGTTATGATCATAGCTATAAGGTCTTATGGTCAATAAATATGTGCATGCCAGAAATTGATCAGGTGTATCAGTCGTAACTATGGAAGGGCTAAATGAGCTGGTCCTTAACCATTATGATAAAGTTACAATGAAAGACATGAAGGTGGTAGTTAAGTGTATATTGAATATGGCTTAAACGTCACTCATATTAGTTGTATGGTTATAGAAAATATTCAAACTACAACTGTCTGACCACTTCTCAGGTCTATGGGCTGCAAATATTGTGCGTGGTAAAGGGTGTACACATTTTTTAAAATAAAATACAATGCTCAATATAATTAAGTGTTTTATTTATCCTTAAAAAATTTGCTCGCTGGAATTAAAGTAGATCTTTTTGTGAACTGATCACTGAAAATTAAGCTCGAATAACACAGCTCACGAATTTGTTGATTAAATTACAAAACGCCTGATTGCAAAGTGCAAGAAAATGCGCAGATTGGGTTCTTTTCTAGAACGCCGGCTGCAATGCGATGCAAAAGTAAAGTACAAGATTCTATTTGCAGCAGAAGTTCATAAAAAAGCTTATCATTGGTGCGGCGCTGGCAACTAAATGGTTTAGCAAGTGGAGTTAGAGGTGATTATCACTGCAATGCACGAGATTATATATTCCATATTGCATTTAATTACGTTCGACAATGTATATAAATAAATATTTGAACTGGATTTGAATATCGCATTTTAGCTTTCATACCAAACCAGTTTGTTAGTGAGAATCTATACTCAGCTTCAACATATATGGCGCCCCACCAGCTAGCGTATGCTTGCAGTGAGAGCCTGCACTGCTGGGCATGCTTCTGGTTGTTGATAGAATAGAAGTGTCGGCACTGAAGAAATAGGCCCATGGCCTGTTGCCGATTCTTGAACTTTTCGTGGCTTGATTCCCAAGGGATCCGGCCTTTGGAACCCGATCTTTCCATAACTGACGATTGATTGAGATAGCTGCTGGACTTATTGCCTGGTTCGTAATTTGCTGGGCATTTTAAGACTGAACATATGCTGTCTCTTATACACATCTAGATGTGTATAAGAGACAGGTACTAGACTTCCACCGGGTTCGATATGGTTCTAGGCATTTCAAATCTGAACATATATTTTTCCATAGCTTTATCTAGTCTGTTCTTGAA
>NW_025937422.1:0-16496 GCF_000764305.2 Hyalella azteca | reverse complement strand
TGCGTTATTGTTGCTGTTGATGGCTGCGTTATTGTTGCTGTTGATGGCTGTGTTATTGTTGCTGTTGATGGCTGCGTTATTGTTGCTGTTGATGGCTGCGTTATTGTTGCTGTTGATGGCTGTGTTATTGTTGCTGTTGATGGCTGCGTTTTTTTTGCGTCTGGTGATTGTAAAGACTACGCTTCATCGTCCCTTTTACCCCCGTTGAAATATTGCGATCCTGCCGATGAGCCAGAGGTTTCACTCATCCCCGCCTCCAGCAACTATCTGCTAAAAATGTGTTCCCGGTGAAAATATTCTTGGGAATTTTTTTCTAGCAGTTATTTCTACGGAAACCCAGGGGAACTTATTTTATAGCACCTATTTTCTCTGACCACCGATTTTCTAGAAACTAACTCTACGGTTCCCCGTGGAAAAAGGTTCCCTTATGTTTCCATGGAAATAACTGCAAAAATAAGTTTCCACTGGAATATTTCGACTGGCAACCTATTTTCTAGCAGCTATTCAAACGGGAACTAGAGAAACCTATTTTTAACACTTATTTCCGCGGTTCCCTGCGGAAATAACTGCTAGAAAAAAAGTTCCCATTGAAAATTAGAACAAGTTAAAGCGATTTCCTTTTATCAGGTTATTACAGACGGTGTAAATAATCAGAAAGCGATTTCAAGTTTGAAATATGATTTAATACGGTTAACAAATTCAAGGAACATTGACATAAATGCTGTTTCATCATAAATGCTGAAGTTAGATGCTCATAGGAATGATATATTATTCATTCATTGCAGCTGAATGCCCGTCATGTTGAACGCAATTCATCAGCGCATGTTCATCAGGTCATGAAGTGGACATGCAAGATGGCGGCTGAGCTGCAGGCAGCGCAAATGTCATCGCGTGGCAGCGCTCCGGTGTGGCGCAACTAAAGCGGTGTGCATTATGGCAATGGTCACGGTGTAGAACTAGAGAATTTAAATTAAATGTAAATTTTTTTTTTATTTAAAGTTTAAATATGACTAATATTGCCACGACTCCAGCGTCCTTGTTCGCTATTTTAGCGCATGTTTTGTGTGCTCTCAGCTTGACCCTGATAGCATCGTTGACGCTCCGAGTATGAATGCCCTCAAAAACAGACTAGACGAAGCTATGCAGGAGCATATGTTCAGTCTTAAAATGCCTAGCAAATTACGGACCAGGCAATAAGTCCAGACGAAGCAATGCAGGAGCATATGTTCAGTCTTAAAATGCCTAGCAAATTACGGACCATGCAATAAGTCCAGCAGCTATCTCAATCAATCGTCAGCTATGGAAAGATCGGGTTCCAAAGGCCGGATCCCTTGTGAATCAAGTCACGAAAAATTCAAGAATCGGCAACAGGCCATGGGCCTATTTCTTCAGTGCCAACACTTCTATTCTATTCTATTCTATTCTATTCTATTCTATTCTATTCTATTCTATATTCTATATTCTATATTCTATATTCTATTCTATTCTATTCTATGATTTCCGCTGAACATTCCTCTATAGTCTGCCATCACAATCGTTTTTATATTATCTGTAGGAAAACGTTCACCCCAAACTGCACTATTTACATATCGCTGTCGTGTAGGCATAGCCGACGCATCTGCCGTATACGGCTTTAATTTACTTTGAATGTCAAGTTGGCAGTCAAGTATTGCCACAGTGACAGAGCGGCCAATACAAAGAAGGAAGCAAGGCCAGTAATTGGACACTCGGAAGCCTTAGCGCCTTAATTGGCACCAAACGACACAAGCGCGCAGGATTTGTCGCAGGACGCAGCCTCACGCAGGCAATCAAGGGGGCGTGCGTATCAGTGATACGCAGGGCGCGGGATATGGGCGGAATTGCATGTTTTGTGTGCTCTGACTTGCTATCGGCGGAATTTATGCTGTATTTATTTATTATTTGAATACTATATTTTATTATTATGCCAATTATTACTACGGTATTTGGAAGGATCTTTCGCCGTTGCGGCTTCAAAATTTATTGTATGTTTTTGGATATTTGTCATCCTACAAACTGTTGCAACGTATGCGGTGTGATATCTCTCCCCTCCTACATGGCGACACCACCATGGAGGCTATGGCAATCTCCACTCCTGTTAATGGTTCCCCTCTCTGCATCATCAATGTTTATATCCCACCGGCCTCCTCCTGCTCCTCGGGATATTCCCCGGAACTGTCGGACATAGTCGCCATACCGGGCGACTGTCTGATTGTTGGTGATTTTAACGCCCATCATCCTTCCTGGTTCTCCCACACGGATGACCAGAGAGCCGTAGCGCGAGGAGCCGTAGTTGACGACCTCGTCGCCGGTTCCTCCCTTGCTTTCCTCAACAAGGATTCCCATACCCGCCGCCCCTCCCACGGCCCACCCTCCTCTCCGGACCGCGCAATCATCAGCGATCATCTTCTACTCGACACCTCCTGGACCCCTCAAGTCGCCCTTAATTCGGACCACCTGCCCATCCTGATTCATCTCCCTTCCTCCGTCGACTCTTCGACCCCCCGGGCTGCCCGCTCATACGTCAACTTCAAAAAAGCTGACTGTCCCGCCTACACGGCAGCCATCGAAGCGGCTCTCCAGATGGTCCCTCCCCCCACCTCGTGTGGCGGTGAGTCAACCTTGAGGGAAATCTTGATTACTGCTGCCAGACAGCATATCCCTGCCGGTTTATGTAAGGATTTTTCTCCCTCGGTCAACCCTGGCATCCGGTTGCTCATTGAGCAACGGGATGACATCAGGGCACGTAATCCAACAGACCCCCGGCTCCCAGATATCAACCTGGAAATTAGTATTTTCATTCAGGCCCACGCCAGAAAAACATGGCGAACACATCTTTCGTCGTGCTGCAGGCGCACGAACCAGTCCAAGCACTGGAATCTCCTACGCTCCCTAGCTGGAAAGCGTAACCGCCCGCCCCCCAATCAGCCAATCCAATTTGGTCTGAATACCCTATCATCTCAGCGCAAGATCTCTTCCGCCTTCTGCAAGTTATTTACTTCGATTGCCCCCACTCCCAAAGCTCCTCCACCCGCCGCCTCATACACCCATGGTGAAGCTCGCCATCGCTGCTGCCAACAACTCCTCCGCTCGAGGCCCGGACGGACTCACGGTCCTTCATTTTAAGCACCTCGGACCACGCGGTATCCAGTTCCTCACCCGCATTTTTAACATCTCCGTCACCACAGCCTCTATCCCATCCATTTGGAAAAATTCAATAATTATTCCAATCCTCATACCGGGCAAACCCGGTAACCAGGGCTCTTCATACCGCCTTATCTCCCTCTTCTGCTCTGCAGCCAAGATCCTAGAGCGTCTTATGCTCCCTTACATCACGGGTTCTCTCACCACCGTCCCCTCGCAACATGGTTTCAAGCCGGGACACTCCACTGTCACCGCCCTCCTCCCGCTCGCGCACCAGATCACGACGGGCTTTAACTCGCGGCGCCCTCCAGCCCGCACAGTCGCCGCGACGGTCGACCTCTCGAAGGCTTTCGACAGTGCCGACCACCCCCTCCTCCTAAGCATGATCGCGGCCTCGGACCTACTTCACAACCTGGTCCGCTGGCTGTGCTGCTACCTCCGAGGCAGGCAGGCAGGCATCTTGCCTCTATCTCAGGACCCAATCGCCTTTCAGAGCCATTACTCAGGCGTTCCCCAGGGCTCGGTGATCTCGCCGGCCCTCTTTAACCACTTCATCTCCGACATCCCAGTGCCTACCCCCAATATTGCCTCATACGCGGACGACCTTACCATCTTCGTGTCGTCCCTGAGGCTCGACGCCGCGGAGGCCGAGCTCGCCTTGCTCCTTCGTAACGTCTCAGACTGGTCTGCAGTCAAGAAACTGGCCGTGGCTCCTGGCAAGTCCTCGGTCACGCTCTTCACCCCAGATACGCACCAATCCCGATACCACCTATCTGCCACCATCTGCAACGGCATCATCCCACTGGACAAAACCCCCAAAATCCTAGGCATCAACTGGGATACACACTTCACTTTCTCTCCTCATGCAAGAGCCATAGCCACGAAAGCGACGGGCTCTCTCCGCATCTTAAAAGCCCTTGCTGGCACCAACTGGGGCTTCTCCAAGGAGGACATAGTTGCCACCTACCGTACCATCACGCGCCCAATTCTCAACTACGCGGCCCCCATCTGGTACCTTGTTGCCTCCCGCTCATCAGTTGCCAGCCTGCAGACTATACAGAATACTGCATTGAGACTAGCCACCGGCTGCCTCAAAATGGCAACGATCTCCCATCTGCACCAGGAGACCGACGTCCTCCCTTTGCCGGCGCACCTGCACCTGGCTTGCGCCCAGTTCCTCGCCAGCGCCCTCCCATGCTTCCTTTCGCATGGTTTCTGCCCCTCTCGGTGACCGCCCTATGAAAGCCTCGATACAGTCGAGGTTCGGCCATCTTGTCACACCACTCTTGACAAATGGTATCTTGCCTGCCGGGACATACGGAGAAGCCAAGTGGTCTCTCCGCAGGGAGATTACCTCCCGCGTGGCGGCGACTGCCGCCATAAACGCTGTCCTTGCTGCCCTGCCACCGCCGATTGCTTCAGTGGAGACCTCACTCCCTCGCTCCTACTGCTCAGCGTTATCCCAGCTCCGCTCGGGATACTGCAGCTCCCTGGCGTCCTATTCCGCCTGGATCGGACGCTCCCCTAGCTCCGCCTGCCCGGAGTGCGGGGATCCCCTCCAATCCGTTCAGCACCTCTTCGTCTGCCCCGCCTTCCCCAAGTCTCTCAGCGTCTCCTCACTGTGGGACAACCCCGTGGTGGCCGTTGCTTTCCTGGCCACCCTCCCTGCCTTCGCCCACCTCCCCCCTCTTCCGGTTCCGGCCCCCCGCCGCCACCAGAGCCTTCCCCCCGGCGAGCGTGACGGTCGCAACTACAACAACAACGTATGCGGTGTAGAATTTGAACAATTATGATGTAAATGATTGCTTACCCGAAACAAAAATAATATTCTTTAGGGAAAGACTGATATCAGCGTTTTTTTATCAGGAGCAGGAACTTCACAATGCGCATTTGATTTAAATGCTCATAAATATTCTCATTAATGCATCTGTCTAATTCCATCACAAATGAAGAAATGCGGGATGACTGAACTATATTTGCATGTGTTATCAAAACTGCCGACGATTCAAGATATTAGACGCCTCCAGAATATTTGTGAAGAAGAATGACGGACGTTTTGCTTGGAGATGTTTTTTTCGAATAACAGTTAAAAATACGCAGCATGGATACATTGAGAGCCACGCGTTCAGTGCAGCCTTCGTAAGGAAATTAGCATTATATGCTCCGAATCAACGAGTGGTTAAATTCATCAATATTATAGGAACCAGTTGAGGTTCGAGACCCACAGCCAGCTGTTTAAATGCAGCGATGTCTAGAACTAGCGACAGACAGAGCACGGCCTGATGTTCAGGTACACCCGCCTGCTGATGACCTAATTTCTTTTAATTGGGCTAACTTTTTTCAACTTGTGGTGTCAGAAGCACATCCCAGCCTGACCTCTGTCAAGGAGCATCGTGGCCTTGATTTACTACCCCGCCTCCCCGCCATAATAATATAATAATATAATAATAATAGCGGTTTCAGCGTTATTAGGCCGTAGGCCTGTCGCCGATTCTTAACATCGCAGAACATTCACAGCATTTTGCGGTCTCGAACTCGCAACTCACTGCTACAATTCTGCTGTGCTTAACCGCCTGGCCTCCTTGCCGATTCTGACCAGAAACTGGCGCACCGAGCCGGGATCGAACCCGCGCCTCTCTGCGCCAATCTTGGTACTCTGAACTTTAACCACTGGGCCACCCTGCCCAGTACTGGGCCACCCTGCCATACAAGAGTTTCTCTCTAAATGCAAGAGTCAAACAAAATACTCATGAGTTACGTGCATTACAACTCCTGTGTGCATGTAATGCAACAACAAACAAAAGTGTTACATTATTTGCAGTGGCGTACTCTGTGATGTTCTATGTGGATCATACGTGGAGTTTTAATTTAGCGCTACACGACAAATAATGATTATCTAACAAAAACCAAACAAGTGATTGAATAAATGTTGATTAAAGAGACCAACTTAATTGCTATTTAAGTTTTCAACTTGGTTTGTCAGGTAGGTATATGAACTTGTGCAATACTTTGGACTTCTCCCAATTCCTTTAGTGAGAAATGAGATTTTCCCTTCAATTTCCACATATTACGTGCGAAGCTGCAAAGCAATCGTTTCTACCTGCAATCTTAAGAAACTTCTGCCCACTATTCTAAATTGGCTATAGGTCTTTATAGTAATACTACTAATAATAGGGCTCAACAGTCAAGATGGAAATGGCAATTAAAATTATTGCTGTAAATTTTTAGGGATAGATTTTCTGGTTAGTAGTAGATGAGAAAAATATTTACTTTCATAGCTTCTCAAGAAATTCCCCTGACAGTTTTGAAACCAAACAAAATAACCTGCATGATTTATTTTAAATGAAAAGTAGGTATATTTCCTGATTTTTTTTGCCTCTCTGACCGGGAACCAAAAATTGCGGAAATGCTTCATCCATGTCACAGAATAGATATGTTTCACCCCTACTATCAGTATTCCCAATCTTAACTCAACATTTTATTTTTTCAATAAGAAAACATCCATGAAACGCATTATATACACTGTATATATATATATATATATTCTAGATGAAGCAATTTTTTTAGTTGCAATTGCAGGATCCAGCCATCTTTGATTTAACTACAAAAATAGAAACAGATACATCTCTCTCCTCAATATAAAAAGAGATACGATGCGCACCTGTTAACGTAACAATAGATACGATGCGCACCTGTTAACGTAGAAACAGATACGATGCGCACATGTTAATGTAACAAGAGGTACGATGCGCACCTGTTAACGTAACAACAGATACGATGCGCACCTGTTAACGTAACAACAGATACGATGCGCACCTGTTAACGTAACAACAGATACGATGCGCACCTGTTAATGTAACAAGAGATACGATGCACCCGGGTTAACGTAACAACAGATACGATAAAAACAATTTGATGCATGTAAAAATATTTTCTGTTGGAGAGTTTCACGACTTTTATTGTAGCAAGACAGGACCACAAGTCCACCACTATTTTCTTGTAGTTGCACAGGAGTCTGTTACGAGACTGTGGAAGTTCACATTTTAAGGAATTATATATTCACAATCCGTGATGTTTTTGATTGCACCTAAATACATGACATCTGAGCTCCTAGTTCTGAAACCGAATAGAATTGAGACATCTTGTAGCTGCTACATTACACATATATAATATAATAATTTTTATTGTCCGGTGTCAATTCACTTGACCTGATATATGTAGATTGAGGACGAGTCAACATCTGATAGACACGTGATAGATCACGCGATCAAGACCTCAGTAGTGGGCGGAAGCGAAGCTTATAAAAGGTCTAGCAACCTTAAGCAAATCCCCCAGTAGCTGATGAGCACTCCGCGATGTAGCGTGTCGATAGAGTTCTCCGAACCTTACGGTCGATGCCGTAGCTTATTCCTCCGTATCGCAACTCTGTATTACCACCCCGTATACAAGATACGTTATCTGGACTTATGTGTCTTACTTATCCCTCACTACCTTAGTCACGTAACCCGATCCTCAGGTAGAGCTTAATATAATGAGTTTAATGTCTTGAGAGCAACCTCGGATATTATATACACTGCAGCACAGTGATTAGCAGCACCTCCTCACTTACAGGTCTTTTGTTATGAATTTGGCACCTCCGTTAAGGCAGGAAATTACGTAACATTTATAGTTTTAATTTATTTGCAGGTCACCTGGTGCAAAATAAGTCGTCTACACATTGCGGTGCTGTTGTCTCAGGCTGTTTTTTTGCAAAGCATTACCAGTATTGTAAGTATTCAGCATGTGCTTTTCCTTAGTAATGCTTACAAGCAGTCAAATGTTTGTTCAAGTTTTTAAGTATCTCTTGTGTGCATTTATTATCTTGTATGGGATGCTTACTTGAAAATATACTTCATGTAAATATCCGCAATTTCTCTGATACATATAAATTTGCAAAATTTACGGTAATCATCGTAAATAATATAAATTATATATTGCTCTAACTAAGTTCATTATATTAGAGTTGTTAGATTATTTTTGGAGCAATTGAACTGTGTACCTGCTGCAGCCCAGAAATAGCTGATGAAACTGGGGTTAGGTGAGAAATGCCAAATAATTTTTTTAAGAAGCATACTTTTAATCAAGCCTCACAGGTTTGGACACAGCAGGACCGACCCGGTAGTGGAAAGCATTTGGACATGGTTGTGTCTATATAGTAATGATGCAATAACAAATTACACGCATAGTATGATGCTGAGCCAATGCTGATGTTGCTTATGGGAAGCAGATGTTTTTTTTTTGTGGTAGACATCGTGGGATGCAAGATGCATTAGGTTATTGTTATTGATATGAAGATATAGGCGGTGTTAGGCAATTCTGGTTTCAATAAAGGTATTAAATTAATAAGTATTATAGGCAAATTTCTTCTAGAACATAGTATTTCACCAAAGAATTCACACGATGACATTCATATTGTTGTTGCAAGCAAATGTAATTTTCGCGCCTGACTGATCTATTTGACTGGAATTTGTTCTATACGTCATTTACTTTGAGGATCAAGTATGTGCTAAAATATTCCATAGGTTATTCATGTCATGACTTTGCTAGCAGGACCTTCTTCTTCAACTGACATATGCATTGATTGCATCTTGGGTGCTTCAGTAAATGGTAGTGAATTATAAGAAGACGAACGTGTAGGCCCATCAATGTCCATTTTCCAACTACTATAGTACACATTCAAATGCGTTTAACTTCCTGATTCCTCGTGAGGAGTATTGACAATAATATGAACATGTACGTGTACTCTTCCAACAATAAAATAAGCAGGACATTCCATAGACGTACGGATGTTGTTTTTCTTATTGCCAATGACCTGCTGGTATCTAGAGTGAAACCTGCTCACTCAGGACCTGATCAGCATCTGATCAGCCCCATCGTGCGATAGCGTCATCAGCGTTTGACCAGGGGCATCATGACGAAGCTTGACCAGCTGCTCTTTTTGAGCATATTACGCAGATTTGGCCTACCGGCAATTGACTTCCAAAAGAGGCTGGTAAATAGAAGCAAAACACCCTACGTGGCCGACTTGCTCCTGATTCACCCCTAAGCCGAATATAAATCCTCTAAAACGACCTTCCTTGATCGGCACGAAAATTTTGACAGGGTTTGCATTGAATTTGCACGTAGAAGTCAGTCACTTTAAGAGTATCTCTTGACGGTCGGGCGCCAGTTGTCAGGTCCTTTGCTACTTCGTGGCCGGACCTGAGGCTTCCTAGAGCCTTGAGTACTTAATTAAGTCCTGAGGGTTCAGTGTAGTCTTGAATATCGTCCTACTCTTAGACTGACGGCAGGAAGGGAGTGAAACACCACATTACTCTAAATTGTTCACTATTGACAGTTCGATGGTGCGGAGGTTCAAAGGATTGACCGGAGCTTTCAGCAAGCACCGCAGGTGCATGTTAATAGGCTGACACAGGCTATCTGACAGCTCCGCGACCCGGCTTATTTATGGCTTCGATGTGACGTCACTGATGGTGACGTGGCCAACTGCCGATGGTGGAAGGCGGATATCACGTTTTCTATTTTACATATGTATTTAACTCCTGACAGATGTTTTTCGAGTGATTGGAATTGCAGGAGGGTTTAAACTGAGTGTTACATTGAGAGGCGAATTATATCAGGGAGTGAGTGGATATGTGTCACGGTGTTGGTGGTGATACGAGGTGAAGTGAAGGCAGAGTGATGAGGGTAGTGAAGATGAGTGATGTGAGAGTGTTAAGGGGTGTTTGGAGGTACGATGGGGGGTTCAGGTGTTAGGAGGAGCGTTAGGGAATGGATAGGATGGCCGAATAAGTCACATTTATTTCGTCGTTTCCCGAAAAAAAAACTTCACAAAACTTGCGTTCTGTTTATTATTTTATTATTTTTGCTTATATGTCCAGTAGCCGCTTTTTCTGTTATGAATAATGAAATAACATTTCTATAAAGTTTTGTTCTTACCAAAAACATAATCAATTATTAAATTTGATACTGCTGTATGGAATTTATTTTGTAATCTTAAGACCGAAATTGTTTAGTCTGGAAAATGTTCTACCCATTTAAATTCCAAATAAAGCTATTTCAATAACGCACTTTTAATTTAATAATTCCTTTGTTGAATCACATCGGAAAAAAACTGAGCCCCGAAATATAAAATAAACTTCCATACAATGAAACCATTTACCATTTAAAAGAATTATACCCGAGATAGGGATTCTACAGTCAATTTGCTCCTAACGCATTTCTGTTGCCTATAACATTTTCCAATAATAAATCCTATACAAATCTCTAAAATTAAACACCAACACATCAGAGTAAACAAGCCTCGTAAACCCTCTAATTGCTACGGACAGTTCCCGCAACTTCATTCAATTTACATCGGCCGCAAATAAAATTCCACAGTCAAATTACGTTATGGTGACAACGCCCGCAAGTGTGATGACTTGTGAAGTAATTCTGCTGGCTGATGTGATGAAACTTTTCTGATGTGAAGTAACAGTGGCTGGTGTGATGAGTCGGCTCTGCATCATCACTTGAGGGGGAAATAATTCAAGCTACAGTTATTGGCCTTAATCGAAATTTACTTATATATGAGTTGTTTTTTTTGTCATGTAATCGTCCTG
This sequence comes from Hyalella azteca, assembly GCF_000764305.2. Taxonomy (NCBI): domain Eukaryota; kingdom Metazoa; phylum Arthropoda; class Malacostraca; order Amphipoda; family Hyalellidae; genus Hyalella; species Hyalella azteca. The sequence goes on along the minus strand of NW_025937422.1, from coordinate 5,694 downwards.
ACACTGCAACCATACGCTTGGAAACCGTTCATGCACTGCGTATGTTGTGTACATCCTCAGGAAACAAACTGAATGAAACAACTTAAAGAATATTTAATGGATGATTAATAAATTTTTGAAATATTTAAAATTAAATGGTAAGAAGATACTTCTGGTCAAATTATTTGGTGACTGCATTACAAATTCTCGACGATTGCAGTTTGACAAAAAAAAACTTAGAAATTGAGCTATTCGAGAACCCATTTATGTGCTTGTTCAGAGCCGAAAATAGATTGAAGTTATTCGGATTACGAAATTTCCAACAAGATACACGGTATAGCTCTACTCTGCAAGTTTAATAAAACAATTTCAGTTTCATTGGAATGGATGAGTGGCTTCTTTCGAGTTCGTTCTAGAAAATTTATTGAAAAAATTCGCCTCACGTCGGGGCGACGGAGTCTTCACGCCAGCGTGGGAAGCTGAAATTGAATGCTATTTTGAAAAAAGTTTTCGAATGATGTTCGTCAGGAAAGTTTAGTGACAGAGTTCAAGGGAAACTTAATTAATAATTTTACTCGACGTTATTTAAAAGCCTTATATTAAGACTGTCTGTCACTATAATTTGTGAAGAATGTCTGCAAAAATTGTTTGCAAAGATGGTTTGGAAACAATGTTCGCCAGATTGTCGGTCAAGAATTTATTTTCTGCACTGTTTATCAGGCCAGAATATATATAATATTCGTCTAATGTAGATTGTAGATTTACAGGATTAATTTGGCGTTATTCTTACCTACAATATTTCCTAACTCATTGCAAGTTAAGTCAACGTCATCTGCGGACTATGGAGCTAAAGTATACTAGAAACATTTGGTAAAAAAGTTTCCTATAAAAAAATTTCCTAAGGTATTTTGAATGAGGCGAGGGATAGAAATGGGTAGCTTAGGCTAAAAATATCAATAGGCATTGTTGAGGTCTCTCGATAGCAAATTGGTTCGACCCTTAATGTCCGATGCAATGTGATATGGTTCTCGTCATGTTCAGTTGGATTATATATGTTTGCAGTATAGCACAACGACCTCGTATTTTATACGTCTTAAAGCAACCTAATTTTTCCGATGATTCGGTAAGAACCTTGTTTGAATATTGTCTATTTTGTACCAATGTCAACTTTGTACCGATGTTTACTGGTTTACTAGGTAATTGAAACAGCAGTTGATACGTATACCACGATTGAAGTTAATGTCTTGTCATATTTCCACTTGTTACAGAAACCGCTTCTGAACTAACTAAAGTTCTTGTGTACGTCGAACCACCTCTGCTTTCGTTCAAGTGTGGCTTTCATGAATTAAAATTCAAGATTAAACAGAAACATTACGTGACAAAGAGTTTTTTTTTTTGTACAGGTGAGCATTTCAGACGTATTATCAGCGGCCGAGCTGATAATATTTATCAGCTGGTTCCAGTTGGCCAGCGATAACTCGGAGATAATTTTGAACCAGTAGCTCAATTCATACCTGCGACGATGCTTGTGATGCGCCCAAACCGTTAATAATGTCTCTCTCAGATGGTAGCTTTTTCTATTCCTCTGCCGAATTTTATGCACATTGGAAAGTCATCAAGGAGGCTCAAGATTTCTCCCGACTCTTTTTCTAAGAAATGTTTAGCTTTGATGTAAAAAATCTATTTCTGAGTTCCACCGTCGCACGGCCAAAAATGTACAGTAGATTAAAATGTTTAAGAAGTTAGTTACAATAATAATATTTTCTTTTTGTATTCCTTACTTTAAAATTGAAACCTTAGGTGTGCCACTTAACGCTTTATGCAATTTAAAGTTAACTAAATAGGGTTTCCAAAACTTTACAGCTGCAGTCTTCCCAACACCTGCATTTCCCTGGATTGCATAATGTTTTCGTTCCCGCATCAATAAATTCGTTTTATATTGTAAATGTAAAATGAACTCCGGCAACATGCTCCCGTGGAGTGGCATTACCGCATCTGAGTTCGCTCATTCCCTGAATGTCGGAATGAAGTCAACCTAATGCCACGTCCTGGACATGGATTCGGGATTGAGAATGCTGGAACGGTGGCCGAAATAGAAGAGAACTGAAGTAAAAATTGGACTGTGTATAGGTAGATTCATGAGGTTGAATTAGCTATCGGGATTACTGTTACTTAGATTTTGCGTGGCCCCACACAGTCGGATTTGATTTCATGGAATGAAAATCTGAGGGAAAATAATGAACCAATGCTCTGAACGCACTAATATTTCATATTGGTGCGTATGAAATATTAGTGCGTATAACATTTTAGTGCGTATAACATATTAGTGCGTGAAACATCAGTGCGTATAACATATTAGTGCGTATAACATTTTAGTGCGTATAACATATTAGTGCGTATAACATATCAGTGCGTATAACATTTTAGTGCGTATAACATATTAGTGCGTATAACATATCAGTGCGTATAACACGAACGAATTATTACCCGAATTAAGCATAGGAAACCATCCTATGCGCATAACTGGAATAAAGCATATGAACCGGATTTGTTATATAGAATTGGAATATAAAAAGATTCCCGCTCATAGTTTTACAATGAATAAAAACGCACATGAATCAGCATTAGCATAGGAAATTTTTACCTTTTTGTGAATCTAGCGAATGAGTCACAACGGGAATCGAAAGTAGGAATCACTTTAAGGATAGAAATTTTGGTACCTCTTCAGGAGTCTCGCCTAAAAATTCGAACTGGAATTGCTTCGTGAATCAAAGAGAAAAATCATACCAGGAATTTTGCGTCGGGACGTCGTCGGAAATGAACTTCGTGTTCACATTGTGAGCGGCAGTCGAAATAATAGCTGCCTGAATATTAAGGAGAACATCGGCAGGATAATAGAGAAAGCTTCGATAGGATAGAAAGAAAATATTCTGGGATTGAAAGAACATTATTTGAATCATGGCCAGAATATTACAGAAAACATGGTAAAAATATATGGAAGACACTGCCTAATTATTAATGAAAGTATTGTCGGGACATTTATACATAAAATTAGAAAAAGTATTGGAAGAATGTTAAAAAAATTGGTGCAGTATATTTGTATACGTATATATACGTGAAAATAATGCATGAACATTTGAAAATGCAATGTTAACATGTTAGGGAGATTGTAGCAAGAATATTAGTAAAAAAGAACAAAGGCATTGTCAGAATACTATAGAAAGCATTGCCAGAATACTAGAGAGAGCGCTGCCAGAATACTAGAGAAAGCATTGCCAGAATACCAGAGAAAACATTGCCAGACTACTAGAGAAAGCATTGCCTGGATACTAGAGAAGGCATTGCCAGAATACTAGAGAAAGCATTGCCAGAGTACTAGAGACAGCATTGCCAGAATACTAAGAAGGCATTGCCAGAATACCAGAGACAGCATTGCCAGAATATAAGAGAGAGCATTGACAGAATACTAGAGGAAAAAATGGTCAGAACATTAAAGAAAGCATTGCCAGAATACCAGAGACAGCATTGCCAGAATACTAGAGAAATGCATTGCCAGAATACCAGAGACAGCATTGCCAGAATATAAGAGAGAGCATTGACAGAATACTAGAGGAAAAAATGGTCAGAACATTAAAGAAAGCATTGCCAGAATACCAGAGACAGCATTGCCAGAATACTAGAGAAATATTGACAGAATATTAGAGAAAGCATTGCCAGAATAGCGAACGCGTTGCTAGAATATGAGAAAAAGCGTTGCCAGAATATTAGAGATAGTATTGCCAGAATACTAGAAATAGCGTTGCCAGGATACTAGAAAAAGCATTGCCAGAATACTAGACAAAGCGTTGCCACCAGAATACTAAAAAAATATTGCCAGAATACTAGAGAAAGCATCGCCAGAATACTAGAGAAAGCATTGCCAGAATACTAGAGAAAGCATTGCCAGAATACTAGAGAAAGCAGCATTGCAAGAATACTAGAGAAAACGTTGCCAGAATACTAGACGAAGCGTAGCCAGAATACTAAAGAAAGCATTGCTGGAATACTAGAGAAAGCATTACCAGAATACTAGACAAAGCATTGCCAGATTACTAGAGAAAGCATTGCCAGATTACTAGAGAAAGCTGTGTCGCAAATTTCACGCCTTAAATCATTGTAGCCAATATAGCGGAACCCGCTGCTATGGCAGCCATTGTTCTGGCGTGTTTTCTGGCAATGCTTGCCAAAAATTTAACATTTTTGCCAAGTTTTCAACTTCCCTGTTTAATGTGGAGGATGTACTTGTAACTGAATGAGCAAATTCGTTACTTTTCGATATGGTCTTTGCCTGATCATTTTATTTGGAGTGTCCCAAATTTTGGGTGGATTTTCCGTTTTTTTATATATTTTAAAAGGTATTTTTAAACCATAGTAATATGGTTTGGGAATTCATTTTCTTATAGTTTAATTGAAAATTTTCATGTCAAGACTATTTCTTGCTACGTAAAATTATTTATCTAGAAATTTTTGGTCGATTTATAATTCTAAACAACTATAATTTTTTCTCTTCTGTCTCGCGGCAGAATTTCTTCAACGTTTAGCATGCTATATATTTACTTAAATTTCATTAAAGCTCACAAGGCTTCATGTGCTTCCTAGTTTCCAATTGGACAGTTTATAGAAGTAATAAAATTATCTTTAAAAATATCATTACAATTGACTTGAGAATGTTCTCATTTCTGCAACATTGAACTGTTATTAATTATCAATGAAAATCCATTATTATTATATATTAAAGTTTAATTTCCGACTGAATTTATTACCATTGACCTAAACAGAATGCATTTAAATTGCTATTTTAGGCTCATTGCATTGCTCGGTAGCGTTCGGGCTCGGTAAAATGGACAAATTTTTCTATGGCTGTTCATCAGGAAATTTTTCGTGGAGACAAACGTTGTGCCAGTGTTTGTTGGCGCTCTCGTGCATCTATAAGCTGTGTTTGGTTGGCCGAAAGTGTTTGACTGGAAGCTCTCGTCAAACTCGAAGCAATGCTACGCAAGCACACTGCCAGTGCCGATGGTGCCTTGTACGTTGCCTCCCAATTTCTTTTAACATTATTTATTTTTCTCGTGTTTGGCAACCTCGACTTTCATGTAGGAAAAATGTGAGTGCAACGCATGGGAAGATGCGAGAAATTTGAAAATTTGTTGGGAGAAATTTTTTGATGGAGCTAAAAATAATATATTTGCACGATACATGGCAAAAATTAATGTGTTACAGTCATTTTTCATATTATTCGGTAATTGATGTTTGAAAAAAGGGTCTAAAAATTATTTTGTGAAATTTTCTTAACAATGTTTGCGATCCGAGATTGTGTAATTCTATGAATTTATTTCGAAATTAATACAAGTATAAAATGCATGAAAATGTCCTGTCAAACATGATCAAATTAATTTTAATTCTGTCAATAACTATTTACGAACCAAAGACAACAATCTATGACAATCTTGCTTGGAACCTTTGAAAATATTATGATTATCTCTCATTTTTGAACTAACAAACTTGTATGAATGTGCCGACAACAGATACAACAGATACGATGCACACCTGTTAACGTAACAACAGATACGATGCGCACCTGATAACGAAAAAACAGATACGATGCGCACCCGTTAACGTAACAACAGATACGATGCGCACCTGTTAACGTAACAACAGATACGATGCGCACCTGTT
>NW_025937421.1:0-299 GCF_000764305.2 Hyalella azteca | reverse complement strand
AGCCGGCAGGACTTGAAATTTTCGAAAATCGAAAGGAAGCAATATCCAAAATTTATTCCTACGAAAACGAAGAGGTGAAATTTTCCGCTGAATTAGAAGAGCATTTTAAGCCCAACCAAAAAGCTTGGGATTATTTTCAATCTCTGGCACCGTCGTACCATTAACATTAAAAAAATAGAGAAACTCACAAAACTAGGCCTTATGAAGCCGGCAGGACTTGAAATTTTCGAAAATCGAAAGGAAGCAATATCCAAAATTTATTCCTACGAAAACGAAGAGGTGAAATTTTCCGCTGAATT
>NW_025937420.1:0-360 GCF_000764305.2 Hyalella azteca | reverse complement strand
GATATCAGTCATGTATTTTTCAACATCATGCAGTGAGAATCAGTACCGTCTTTTGAAGCAGCTAGGATTACGGAAAAAATGTCGCTGTTTTGTTCGTAAAGATGCTGGGAAAGGAAACTTGTCCACTGAATTGCCACAGTTAAAAAAAAACAATAATTGATAGTTCAAGCTAAATCCACCATTTACACGACGAATTTAAAAGCAAAGAAAACGCCAAGAAAATTCACCATATCCGAAACGTTTTCAATATCGATATGGTGAATTTTCTTGGCGTTTTCTTTGCTTTTAAATTCCTTGTTACACGACAAAAAAGTGGGCGCAAAGTGTTTTTAGGCCGCGATCCGAGTATTTAGGCGAATT
>NW_025937419.1:0-813 GCF_000764305.2 Hyalella azteca | reverse complement strand
TCATCAGGTACATGTGATCGCACATACCATCTGTAATTTAAACGGAGAATTTATTAAAATGTAAACAGTGATATACTTGTTGACTTTCATATATTATTTAGCGTGGAATGTAGTCTCTTAAGATGACACTTGATCATCTAACAAAATGCCAAACACATAACAGGTTTGTGAGTCCTTATATAGTCATGGTTTCCTAAGAATATTTCAGTATTATTATTTCTTCTAATTATTCACGTTCACGTATTCAAACTAGGTTAAATTCCGTTTGCATGAACCATGAAATGTATAATGCATACTAGCAGCTTTTGATTGAACATGGTAATTAATGTACACTGATTGCCACGCTTCTGAAATAAAAAAAAGAAACCAATACTTGTATATAAACCGTCATTCAATAATGGTATAACAGACTGGATAGCAGAAACATCGAGACTACTTAACACGGATAACTACTTAACATGCGTTGCAGTTCCCAGCGTAGCATCGTTATATACCGTCTCAGTGCGCGTTTCTCTATAAATCTATTTTTACTTCAACATGAGCTTTGATATACGTCCTGTTGTTTGTTCCTTGTTAATTCCCTCTTTTTGTTAAATAATTTTCCTTGTAATTTTATTGTTGGATTTTTAGGTGGATAGCGAGTGTCTACGTTTGTTTTTCAATTGGAATTTTGCTGTTGTTTTTTTTCGGTTGCATGGATGATATTTCTCAAGATATACGATACCGTATTGTCATTCAATTACAGTTTGGAGGGATTCACCTGTACAAAACATGTCGTAAAAATTACCGATTTGAAATTAGTTCATGCATGCA
>NW_025937418.1:0-1341 GCF_000764305.2 Hyalella azteca | reverse complement strand
GCCATTATAATGTTGAAAATTGTTATTTCATAATTACTCAATTAAGAGTTAAGTGGAAATAAAGAATGCTTTCGCTTTAATCATGACATGATTGATAGAAAGAGACCATAGACGCGCTACAGATCGACTTTATCACGTGCCTGTTAGTGATCATAAATTTCACGATACTTAGCGAATAAAGTCACATTAATCGCAGCAAGGAGAGCATAATAAGAGACACACTTATAATTAATTATACATTTAATTAATTAAATTTAATCAAGTAAGTATTTAGGTATATAATTAAGTACACAATTATGAGCTGCTACACTGTTTACAAAATTTAATTCAATATTTTCAGAATAACCGGCAGTTGTCACAAGACAAAGTCTTGTCTGGTATCCTGGATACTAATATGCGTCATAACACGAGCTTGTATTCACTCATTTTTTTTTTTTGCGATGAAGATTGAGGCGCGCCATACAAGTTTTTAGCGCATTTTCTTATTTGTGGAAAAAATGCACTATTGTGCTCGCCATTTCCGTCTGTCTGTCTGTATTTCCGTCCGTGACCTCAAGTTTTCGTCGACGAAAAAATGCGCTCTCTGTCACTCACAGCAGTGGGTACCGGTACTGAGTTATATTTTTTTATATGGCCAATATAATTTTTGCATTAGCCCTCAATAGTAGCTAGAAAGCTATTGGTGTAGTCGTCGTCGCTGAACGTTTATATGAAGAACATTATATAGGTGCAATGAAAATTACTTCACTGCAAGTAAAAAAACAAAAATAAACATAAATAAATTGCAAATTGCTAGTGATCAAATATTTTATTCGCAATGCCATAAAATCAGATCAAGATATGAAAATAAAATAGCAGATAAAATACTATGCTATGGATGACAAGCTTAACAGTTGCATTGGTAATTTTTTTCCAAAGTAATAATCACTGTTTTTGGGAATGCAGATGATTCTGCTCCGAAAATATGCTAATCATGCGCCTGACACATATAGAAGTTCATCGTAGCGACCCGACGGTGAGTGTGACTCAGGAGAATAGCGACAGGAAAAAGTCTCATTGCTCAAACATGACTTCCGACACCGCGACAGTTGTCATCAAAGACGCGCATATGCAAGCAGCGCGTACGACTACGGGTGGAGACGGCGGCCAGGATGCTGTTACTGACGGAGCACCGGCGCACAACCTGCCATGACGACGGCAGGCGCAGCACTGAGGCTGCAGGCAACAGGTTGCGCCGCTGGATGGGACGAGGCTGGCCACTCTTGTGGATGCGGTTTATAATAGCGGTTTATAATAGCGGTTTCAGCCTTTATTAGGATGTAGGCCCGTCGCCGATTCTTA
>NW_025937417.1:0-754 GCF_000764305.2 Hyalella azteca | reverse complement strand
TATCTTTCATTAATTTTATTTATATTTGCATAACAGAGGAAAAAATATTTGAAATAAGGTGCAAGCCTTTGAAAAATAACGAGATATCTTAATATCTTACAGCTATATTACACCGTGCAAGATATCTTACAGCTATCTACACGGTGGAAATGGAAGAATGGCTGCGTGTACATTCTATTTAAAAATGCATAAGGTAATTGTCCAAAATGCCGGCTAATCGTGCGCAAGTTTCTCTAGACACAATTCATAGTACAGATTCTTTTATTGAATGAGATCAATTTTCTTAGACAAATGGGCGTGCTGGCTTAGATGGCTAATACAATAGTTTTATCGCAACAAATGAAAAGATATCATAATGCTGTCTGTGCCAAATATCTACAATCACAATAATAAATAACCTCGACGATATCTTTCATTAATTTTATTTATATTTGCATAACAGAGGAAAAAATATTTGAAATAAGGTGCAGGCCTTTGAAAAATAACGAGATATCTTAATATATATGTGTGCAGGAAGGTCAATGACTCATCTGGCTACTTAGAAAATATTTTTTACTGCAGCCAAATGGTACGAAAGTCGATGATTGGTACCCAGCAGCACTCAAGTATTCAACCACTCTAATATCAGAATACAGCGTCTCGGCCAACTCGAATTAAAAAATTGTTAAAAGGACTCGCTACATGCTGTGTTGAAATCAAACCTTGATTGAAATGATTGCCACGCCATTAATATCAGAAAAGACTTTATGTTCTT
>NW_025937416.1:0-302 GCF_000764305.2 Hyalella azteca | reverse complement strand
GTACCGCACAGCTGGTGCATGGACGGTACAGTCTGTTGCTGTACCGCACAGCTGGTGCATGGACGGTACAGTCTGTTGCCGTACCGCACAGCTGATGCATAGACGGTACAGTCTGCTGCTGTACCGCACAGCTGGTGCATGGGCGGTACAGTCTGTTGCTGTACCGCACAGCTGGTGCATGGACGGTACAGTCTGTTGCTGTACGGTACAGCTGGTGCATGGACGGTACAGTCTGTTGCTGTACCGCACAGCTGGTGCATGGACGGTACAGTCTGTTGCTGTACCGCACAGCTGGTGCATGG
>NW_025937415.1:0-278 GCF_000764305.2 Hyalella azteca | reverse complement strand
ACCCTAGGACAGGTCTTTATATAAGGGTCTAACCCTAGGACAGGTCTTTATATAAGAGTCTAACCCTAGGACGGGTCTTTATATAAGGGTCTGACCCTAGGACGGGTCTTTATATAAGGGTCTAACCCTAGGGCAGGTCTTTATATAAGAGTCTAACCCTAGGACGGGTCTTTATATAAGGGTCTGACCCTAGGACGGGTCTTTATATAAGGGTCTGACCCTAGGACGGGCCTTTATATAAGGGTCTAACCCTAGGACAGGTCTTTATATAAGGGTCT
>NW_025937414.1:0-493 GCF_000764305.2 Hyalella azteca | reverse complement strand
CCTGCGCTGCTCTGCGCACCGCCAGCCAGGGACTGCTAGGTAAACTAGTGATTACTAGAGAAGGGGGAGAGTGTTACTAGTGAATAAAACTAGTGATCACTAGAGCAGAAAGTTTTACTAGTGAATAAAACATTCCTGACGTCAGCCAAGGCTGCTATAGTTAACCTGACGACAGCGCTGACTAGAGGCGGAGCAGGTGTTACTAACCAATAAAACATTTGTGACGTGACCCTAGGCTAGGAGTTTATCTTAAACCATTACGTCACTTAGCTCCTTATTGTTATCTATGACAATTATGGTACCATGTTACTAACACGGACCACAAACCACATTACTAACACGTACCATAAATGTCGTTGTTAAGACGTACCATAAATTCCATTGTTAATACGTACCATAAATGCCGTTGTTAAGACGTACCATAAATATATTTGTTAAGACGTACCATAAATGTCTTAGTTAAGACGCCCCATAAATGTCGTAGTTAAGACGC
>NW_025937413.1:0-638 GCF_000764305.2 Hyalella azteca | reverse complement strand
AACGCATGGAACTAAAACAAAGCTTAATATAAAGGAAAAACTAGAGATGTGACGGAATTACCCATGATGTCGGAATATACCGCGTTTACCCTATATTCACAGACTTATTTAAAAGTCTCAAACCATAATATTCTTTCTACACAAACAGTTTATCAGTTATCACTATTTGCCAGTAGTATTTGGTAGAGCAAGGTCTACTATCAACTTTGACACGTTTTTTGATGTTCTCACTGGGTGACGTGCACTGTCTCTCTTTGGATCTCAATATTTTCCCACCAGACGGCCCAGACCTAGTGTTTTGGCAATAGTATGGCGCACTATGGCGCACAATAGTATGTATGACGTCACATTTCGAGCCGCGAGATTTCATACCTACTGAAATTATATGATATTAGAGCCGCGATATTTCAGACAAAAATAGGACTTTTCCAGACTAGCCATACCATACCTATTATCATATTTAGATTTAACAAAAAAATAAAAATAAAGAGACAAAGGTTAATAATTGAATGGAAATGAATGGCATTAATTCTCAATATAAGACATAGTGGCAAACCAGAGCTTTTTTAGAATCAGTTCATTTTTAATTTTCTCATTTACTCAAGATTTAAACAAATTTCTTAAGTATTATAATGCTG
>NW_025937412.1:0-13565 GCF_000764305.2 Hyalella azteca | reverse complement strand
ATTAACGAGGGGACGAGTGTCAGCAACGTCCTTACTGCCACTCTGGCTGACAGATTAACGAGGGACAAGTATTGGCACACGTTAATGGATGAATGTAATGTAAGGGAGCAATGAGCACATTATTGTATAGTGTTAGCAATATCCTTCAGCAATATCCTTCAATGTTTAACTGTTGTGCAATATTATCAGCCGCTGGGTACAAATACTTCAATCGGCGAGTCATCGTGGCTACCGGTGTCAGCAACGACCTTCAGGCACATGCCTGATATATAAGCATGGTTACCGGTGTCAGCAGCGGTCCCCAAGCACATGCCTGATAAATTATCAGCAGAAGCTACTTGCTCTACACAGTGGACAGTTCGGTGCTGGCGTCAGGTCAAAGGACGATCTAGTCGACAACTCTGACGTACCCAAAAGATACCAGTAGCGGTGAACAATTCGGCTTCGAAATTCGAACAACATTTTCGTGGTCAATCGTCAAACAAAGTTCCTCCATCGATTCAATACAGACATTGTAAATTGGCTAGTTGAGGATTACAAGAATAACTGCCACAAAAGAAAGGAAAAGCCAATGTAAATTTTAACAAATCTCCGACGTAAAAAAATTGGCAGAAAATAAATGTTTTCTGTATGTATCGTAAATCGTGACAGCCGTTTTTGCGTCTCAGTCGCCAGTTGACGAATCTGAAAGTAATCAAGTAACTAGAACACTTTCTTTTTCTTCAAATGATCTACTTGAAGGCTCAGGATAAAGGATGATTATAATTCATTGATCTTCGCCATAAACGAAATCTATTCATAGTCAATTCAGAAAACATTCAAACTATAAAGGGAATTTTGTGATCCTTTTTGCGTCCTTATTTCCTGAAATTCAAATGTTTCGTGAATACATTTATAGGACAGCATGGCGGACCTTTGATGGCAATGCATCTGGATTAACACTCGGTAATTTGTTTACAGTGGGCAGAGGAACATGGACCCACCCGCTACAGTGGGCACAAGAACATGGGCCCACCCGCTACAGTGGGCACAGGAACATTGGCCCACCCGCTACAGTGGGCAGAGGAACATTGACCCACCCGCTACAGTGGGCACAGGAACATTGACCCACCCGCTACAGTGGGCATTGGGGCCATACTTTCAAAACTCTCTAAGTAAACGCAAGTACTTACGCTCTATTTTCTTGTCTATGATTGGTGGATTTTGCTTGAAAGGCCGTCATTGATTGGCTGATGAACTTACGATCTCTTAACTTTTTTTGAAAGTATTGGCCCGGAACAACAGGCGGATGAGCTCAAGCTTAATAGAGGTTTGGTTAGAGCTCTAAAGAGGTACGGGATCCTCTACTAAACCGAATTTAGCGCCGCTACACAATAGATGCGATGGACTAATCGATGAAGCACTCTTCGGGGCAGACGAGATCGCCTGAACATCAGCGGAGCGACGACCAGGCTTTTCCTGAGACAACTTAATGCATTTCAAAGGTCGAGGCTTCAATAGCGAAGTTGTGTTCCGGAGACGACATCCGGAATCCGTCTGTCTAATTGGCTGACGCCTGCATGTAATTCAAAGGGTTCAGAGTTGAGGAAATTCATCTTTAATTTTCCTTTATATTTTAGCGATTGAATTAGAATATGCTCCGCTTCTCTAGATATTTTGTACGTTAGGAAAGTTTAAAGTTATAATTGTTTTGTAATCACTTCATGTATTTATACAATATCAAACCATCGCTTGGATAATACGATTAATAAAAACTGTCTACGCTGCCCGAAAAACTTATATGCAAAACAATTTTTTAGCCACGAAATGAAAAATTGCGAAATTAATTTCATACTAATCATGACCGCATTTAGCTGCAAGCAATTTATGAAGTTGAACCACTCAATTTCCCAGTGATACAAGACAGTCGTAAATCAATTGAACAATTTGACCAGTCGTTTATTACGGATATATAGTGACCGGGTGACAGTAGGTTTCATCAGAGGCCAGTCTACCGTCTGGGAGTATCTGTCCTGTTCATTTCGCCACTTATCTTTATTATGTGTTCCGGATTTACAGCGCGTAAGTACAATAGATTTACAGCGCGTGAGTACATGACATGGAATCATCAAGTCATGTGTTGTTAGCGCGCTTTCTGTGTGCGTCTTGATTGATACCGGCGCCCAGGGGCCATACTTTCAAAACTCGCTAAGTGAACGTAAGTACTTACTTTCTATTTTCTTGTCTATGATTGGTGGATTTTGCTTGAAAGGCCGTCAATGATTGGCTGATGAACTTACGATCTCTTAACTTTTTTTTGAAAGTATAGACCCAGATTAGAATGATCGGTGCCCAACTCTTAATATTTTGAACACAAGTCACGCACGATGGAAGCCTCAGGTGACTTACTGGTTTTATTGATCGCTGTGAGTAGATTTTTGGACAGTGAGTAAAGATGAGTAAAATCCTCTTTATAAACTCAGAGAGTCATTAATTATGCACAATTATAAAGTTTCTATGTGAAAATAGCGTTTTTGTGTAAATCATTGACACGGTCAGCTGAATGAAACATCCAAGTATATGTAATATTAGAATGGTGCAATTTGTTCAGGACAACGATATTTTCTACCTATAGGTACAGTGTTAAAATAACTGGCATTTTTGTAGTGATAAGAAAAACAATAAGAAATTGAGACATACGGAAACTAATTGTATATATAATCGATTCAAGATTCATATTCAGGATTCAGATGCACGGTTTCCTGTCAAATTAAATTTGGTTAATACTCCTATTGTACAAAATTTTCGTGAGAGTTTTTTCATTACCCAGACTCCTGGCTGGAGGTTTGATGAGAATATTTAAGAATGAAATTCCATATACCGCAAACATCGTTTTTACGTGATGCCAATGTCTGAATTATGCTTTAACCACATTGCATGTTCAGAAAAATGGGGAATATATCCAAATACTGGCACACTTTCGGCACGTAGCTCCGATACGTTCTTTTGGCAAGCTAAACTCGATTAGGATGATTCTAACTACACTGTTAGAAAAAACGGCGAAAAAACGGTCCCACTGGCGTTCTAGTGGCCGGTCGCCCCGTGAAAATAAACTGCTTCGCAGTTTTTATCAGATGTTTACGGATTTCTAGTGTTAAATTATAATAAAAACGGCGACACGGTGTTTCTTTTCACGTGCCGACCGGCCACTGAAACGCCGGTAATACCGTTAACGGTAATTTTTCTAACATTGTAGAACAAGAATTTCATTTCAATTCGTAAACTGGCGCACAGAGCTGGGATCGAACCCGCGCCTCTCTGCGCCAATCTTGGTAATCTGAACTTTAACCACTGGGCCACCCTGCCCATACCACATACCAAACGTATATGAAATGATGATGAAATTATATATACGAACCGAATGGTTGACGGTCTCCTGGCTCGATAAGCTCACCGGCAGTGAGGAAAATTAAAATTATAATATTCCTGCAGACGAATAGCATTGTTTTGAGGATTGTACTGTAATGAAAATTAAGGAGTTAGACATTATTTTAGTTACAGCATCGAATACAACTTCCCTGCCGTGCTGGACTGTTTCCAGGTTCCAGGACCTCAGCAAAAGTGAAGAATAATAAAATTGTTGTCATACTAATGGTATTGTTATGAGAATTGTAATGTGATTTAAATGAAGGAGGTGAAACCTTCTACTGGCTGTCACCAATTTGTTATAAAAATCGGCAATGAATACAACTTTCCCCGCCGTGCTCGAGTGCCTCCAGGTTCCGAAATCTCAGCAGAAGTGAAGAATATTAAAATTATTGTCATACAAATAGTATTGTTTTAAGAATAGTAATGTAGTATAACCTAAGGAGGCTGAACCTTCAACTGGCTGTCGCCAATTTGTTTAAAAAATCGCCAATGAGTACAACTTCCCTAGCCGTGCTTGACTGCCTCCTGGTTCCGAAAGCTCAGCTGAAGTAAAGAATGTCAAAATTATTGTCATACTAATAGTATTGTTAAAAGAATTGTAATGTATAAATTAAGGAGGTGAAACCTTCAACTGCTGTCACCAATTTCTTTAAAAAAATCGCTGATGAATACAACTTCCTTTGCCGTGCTTGACTGCCTTCAGGTTCCGAAAGCTCAGCTCAAGTGAAGAATATTAAAATTTTACGAACGCGTCGTTTGTTTACGCGCGTAATGCTGGGGTCGTAAAGCGGTGTCGTAAAGGGCTGCACTGTCCGTCAGTTCTGACGTATATTGTGGTGCCGAGATGACCGAACCTTCTATGTATTTTGGCCGAATGCAAATACAGAATAAATGTCGGTAACTGGGGAGATTTAGACGGATAAATAAATGGAATTTGTAATTCTAATACCCGCAAAGATTATTGGAGAACTTACGAACCTGTGGTCGAAGTTTAAGCATTTCAGTATTATTCTAATTACGTCAGGTGGCCTTCATGGTCATTAATTCAAAAACGTTTAGGAACATATTTTATTCTGTGAAAAATTTCAGAACAAAATCTTCTTCTTATTCTTCTTATTATAAGAAGATCTTCTTATAAGAACTTCTTCCCAGGATGATCTGGCCAGTTAATTTATCTACATTCCTGGATGCAATAAAACCGCTGAAAAATTCTCGTAAATCAGAGCTTGTAAATTGCTCATTACGGTAACCGAGACAATATATAAAATATAATAACGGTGCCTATCACATTAATAAAAGAGTGCAGGTTCAGTGCAGCGACAAATATATAAAGATTTAATGCAGTAACACCAGTTGACTATTGACGCAGGCTCAGTGCGGTGGCAGACAATTCATTACAAAATTTAGAGATGTACTGCAATGGCAGGCCATTTGTTTGGACCTGCCACTGAGCTGAGCTGCGCGCCGCTGCGTGGCAAGGCAAGATAATGAAACGCCGCTGCGCGGCAAGGCAAGATAATGAAGCGCCGCTGCGTGGCAAGGCAAGATAATGAAGCGCCGCTGGAACATAGCGTTGCGCTGAAGTGCCCTGAAGTTTATCAGAGCGCGGTATTCAGCTCCTGAAATTGCCTTCGTTAACTGCAAATTGCAGAAGTCAACACTCGAGACGGGCGTCCGAGGCTGCGTTCCATGGAATACAAAGACTTCAACAATTGGTTTCAGTTGCGAATAATTACTCATGAGAGAAGTCGTTCTGCGGCCACAATAACGGGCTTGTCTTGCCCCTGTTAAGCAATTACCAATACTTGCCAATGATTATATTATTGTAAGAAATACAGTGTCAGAGATAAGTGATGAAAAAAAGACAATCATCATAGTGATTGGTGAACTGATGATAACAGCAGTCTCATGCATCGCAATTCAAATGCAAGTTTAATTTGCTTGAAAATTATACAAAAACTTGTATTATAGTTTTTTAAATACGTTCTATGAGTAAATGAAACGATAAAAACAAAATATAAGAATCACGGTTTAAAAATCTGAATACATAATCGTTCAAAAAATCTGCACAGGAAGTTAAAGATAACTTAATTATTAATGTCAGTACCTACTTACCGAAAACATACTTGACTCGCTAACCTCACAATGGAAGCTAATAGTTACGATCGTAACCGTATGTTTTTGCCGAAGCGCAAGTCATTGCACCAAAGACGATCTCAAAACCCCATTATGCAGATTATGTTTAAAAAATTCTTAAAATTATTTCACAAAATTCTTGCGGCAAAGCGCCCAAGCGCCTGTCGCTGGAGTTGCGGTCGGCATTTGTTACACGATTCATATTTCACGGGCGTCGCTAGCTTCATGCAGCACAAGTTTTACGGACATTTTTGCGGGGTTTTTGCCCGACGAAGAAACGATGGCCTGGTTAGGGTAAACTGCGAGGTTCCATACCCCAGATCTGGCCTCGAGTAGAGAACTGCAGTTTGTTTTACCGCCTTCAAATGGATAACTTTGAAGGGTCTTTTCGGTCAAATTCATTTCCGTAAAACACAAGTTTTGTGCGGAGCAGCAAAACCGTAAACTTTTACGCCTATAAAGTTGAGCGGCACTCAACCACTTACGGGCTCAGGGAAACGATTGTTAAGGAAGCTTCCAAATAAAAAAATCTTATTCATAGGCGCAGTGTTTGTTAAGGTAATGCAGTCACAGTACTGCTACAATGGCTCCATTTTTTGAGGTTATAAACATTGAACCTGACATTTCCCTATTATTAATTTTAAAATTTTGTGATATTTTACGGCGATACCTTAAAATCCATAAATGCACATTGGATAATTTTTTCATAAAATACTCATTCGTTACCATAGTTAACGCCATCAACAATTTGCATTATTGCTGCAAAGATCGGAGGCCCGTAGCAACATTTTTTTTTTCAAAAAACTATTGAATTCCCATGCAATTACAAAGACTGTCTCGACAAAATGCCGAGGCTGAGCACAGCTTTCTGGCGAGTGAGAGCAAATTACGCAAATATTTACAATTAAAATGCCCCAATCATACAATTTAATAAGATTACATATATTCAATAATATTTATTATTCAGATTTGTTCAATTTAAATTTCCGTGCAGATTGAGTCGTTTAAATCGTATACTGAAATAATTCTACACTGCTGATTATAAAATTTTGTTTTATTCGCAAGATTATCAATCATAATAAATAATTATATTCTTCTATATATATCGGATAAAACCTTCTATCTATATTATACATTGGTCGGCCAAGTCACTCCAGGAAAACAAAGTAAAGAAATAAATGGAAAAATCGCACCGAGTTGACCTCTTGAGGCCTGATCGACGGAAATAAAATATTAATGAAGGGGAGCAATTTTATTCGCGAATGGCATGAATGGCTCTAGGGTCATCATTAGAAGTACAATAAATTGCGAGCTAAATGGCATGAGGAAGTCGACTTGAACTTTTCAGTGAAATGGAAGGCATTTCTAATGTAAGGCTCGTAAAAACTACTTATTTAATGAGAAAACTTCTGCATGAATCAAACGGATATCATAAGTTGCCTTTCACGGATAACAAATATTAAAAATTCTTGTCTGAATTGAAATGAATGAATAATAATAACTTATGCAAAGGGGCGCCAGATTTTCAACTAATTCAGGCAAGACAAACTTTCAATTAAGTTCAAATCATAAATGACAATAAAAATGGAGGACAGTAGCCCATGGTCACTTAATTAAGTAAGAGTTTTTACCTAGAAAGGAATCATAACTTGAAGATGAATAGTAATTCTTATCGTAAAAATTCTTCTTCATGAATATTTGAAAATCCATTCAATAAATAACCTCTATGAGTGATAATAACAAGCTGATGAATATGCAATGTATGATTTCTGTCTCGTGTTATAATACGATATTATTGAATGGGATAGGGTTATAATCTTATTGAATGAATTAATATATAATCAATGTTAAAATAATATTGAATAAAATATTCGAATCCTTGAACAATTCCCTTGCGTGTGGTGGTAATATTACCTCACGGGTCAGGGTAACGCGGAGGTGGTTATATTACCACACGGGTCAGGGTAACGCGGAATTCCATTTCCGGAGCAGGAGATGAAATTACAGGTCAGGGTCGCTAAACAACTTTCTTGGGTCGCATAACTTGGAATTAAAGCAAAAATTTCTTAACAATGATATTTATTTATTGTATTATTTGGAGGATTTACATAATTTTACACGGCATCTTCACCAATAATCATTGGCAATCAAAGGCCAAAAAAGCTCGGTTGAACATTTCAATTTCGAATACGCTGATATACGCTGCAGAACTCAGTATTTCTGCAATGCCTTAATTTAGTACAAACGACACGACATCTGATGATAATTAAAATTATCAAATTTAAATTCTATACAAAAACAGAATGTTGCTCCAGTCTCTAGAGCATTGAATTGTGCCCTTTACAGACGAATTATATTTTGATGTCTATTAACCGAAACGAATCAGAAGTCGGTGCGATGTTTAAGATTGAGCCTTAAGTGCAGACAAGTAGCATTTGTTATTGTCATTCGGTCTACGCCGCCACAATGAACAGACGTGTACTGTGTGCTCAATAATTTCATATTTTGGGATAGGGCCAAATATCCATTGTATATAATTATATGATCTCAATTTTGTATGAAGTTAAACGTATATGTATTTTGGTAACGGTAATTCTAGGCCAAGGTATTATTAATAATAATTATTATTGTTCTTAATAATAGCGAGTTCAGCATTCATTTGGATGTGTAACCTGTCGCCAATTCCAACATCGCAGAATATTCACAGCCTGTTGCGGTTTCGAACTCGCAACTCACTGCTATAATTCTGCTTTGCTTAACCACCCGGCCTCCTTGCCGCTTCTGACCAGAAACTGGAGCACAGAGCTGGGATCGAACCCGCACCTCAGTGCGCCAATCTTGGTACTCTGAACTGTAAGCACTGGGCCACCTTGTGTATTGTATGAACGAACCAACCGTTTAATATGCCGATAATAAGTTTTATCTCTTCATCAGAAAAATCTTCGAAGTCAGACCATATAAAATGGATGATCTTTCTCATCGTTGATGTAGGCTCTATATGCGGGCGCCTTATCTTCCTGCCCGAGTTGAAACGCGAGGAGTGCGAGGAATTTGGTGGTTAATTGCAGATAGATTGAGTCATGAGTTACACCCCGTGAATTGCCGGCATCGCAGAAATTCAATGTTGGCAATAATATATGTTCTCATACAATAGAAAACTGAAAAAGAATATCCAAACCCGCTTCATTAACAAGATGTTGAATGCCTTTAAAATCACCAATAAGGCCAAACAATTGGAGCACAAGAATTGTTCATTAGCAAGGCAGGGCTGTAGTTTATGGCTCCTTTATGCGCAGGAACTTTTTGATGACCGGAATCCTGATATACAAGCTCATCTATAACAGAAATTTTATCCGGACAAAGTGAAGGCTTCACCTGAAGGCAATATTTTGCCTTGACGCCTGGGGCACTAAATTTCTGATCCGCTATTAACCGACGTAAAATACGTGCGTTCGAGTCTCTTCTTGGTTTAAATAACCTGAAATATAAGTTCATTGTGATGAATATGTGCGTAAAAATTGCTATGGCGCTGGCCGTTATTAGTTGAGATCATATACGTTAATTCCACGTTCCACTTGCTTATATTTTTATTCTTATAATATATAAAATAAATGAATAACAAAATATAATTATTCGTATCTAAAATAATGCGTACAGTATGTAGTATAGACCAAATACTGTAAGCCATAAATAGATACAGTATATAGTTTCTAACTCCACTGTGGCTTGTTTTAATATGCAAATGGACTTAAAAAATATTAAAAACATTGATAAATGCAATAAATTTTGCTGAAAACAGCAGGTGAGCGATATAAAACCTCCACTTTAAAGTTTAATTTTATTGATGGTCAAAGTTGCCATGCGGAAGTGGGCCACTTCAAACTTGATAAGAAATTCTGACCGCGTTAAACTTGTCGGGCTTCCGTGTCCATCGCACCTATACACTTTTTGCACGAGATTGCAATACCGAATATTTCAATAATATTTATAAAAGTTAGAAATATTTATTCTCTAGCTGTAGAATGAAGAAACTCAAGTTTAAATGTGTATCAAGGTTTTATTACATTTTCTTTGGTGCCAACGCATCATTCGCGCCGATCTTTCTCCTTTTCAAGGCACCTGAGATGTCATGAAACATTATTTTGACTATTCACTTTAGCGTTTGCAATATTGAAACTTCGGTGAATAACTAATTTTAAATTTTACAATACTATAAAAAACCGTTAAAAAATAATGTTAGCAATAGCAGAAATTTAGATTATGCAGGTTTTCTAAAATTTCAAAATCAAACTGGTTTTATCTAGCAAGTAAATTTTCTAGGTGGACAGATAATTTTTGCGCATAAAATATTGGTTGAAAATCGCTAAATGAATTCTTTAGCATTAAACATAATGAAAAATGGTTGAATACTTCGGATCAGAATTGCTCCTAAATACCAGAGCTAACAACAACAAAGTAAAAGTGCAGTGCTGGCTGAAATTTTTAAGAATGAAAGTATATAATTCACAAGAAGCTACAAGCAAATGAATTCTGAATTTTGGAAGCTTTCCCACTAGGAGTTGACCGCAATTTCGAAATAATTTAGCATCAGTGATATGATCATAAGCTATATTTTCAACCTGCGCTCACGATTACACAATTTCTGGACAATAATAACGTTGCAGTTATGAAGAAAAATAGGAATGTACAACTTAAAGAGTGCGTCAAAGAGTACATTTCTATTGTAACCAACCTCTATAAGTACCGTGCATACAGCTTATTTAAATATTAAACGAATTAAAATATGGATTGGGTCAACCAGGAAGTGAGATTAGACTATGGCTCCTTGAGAGATTAAGACTAAGTTTCGACGACTAATCAGTTATAATCTTGAGCGTGTATCGCTTCTATGCGTCGCAAGGCAACTTGCGTCTATTGATGATCGGCAAAGTTTGAGCTTTACGCACACTTGCGTGCATACATCGGTAATAAGTTACTGATGTCAAAACTCTTCAGCTTGAATACCATTAGGTGTTAATTGGAAACCAATATATTACTGTTACATGGTCTTAATAAAATACTATTTATTAATTTAAAATGCAAAATAATATGTAATGAATTTTAAAACTTATTGCTAACACCAATGGGAGGAATTGTCAAAACTATCATTGATAAAAATTAGCTTTTCGGACTGCCATGACATTAAAAAAATTTAGAACCATTAATAAATGAAAAATTATCTCGTGCTGCAAAGTTGGAGAAAGGTAAGAAGGTAATATTAATTTGATTTAACATTCATTTAATAACTACCGCTTCGGAGCAGGAGTGGGGAAATTCTACAGTTGAGTAAACGGAATACCTCAGCACCTGCTGAATACCTGCTGAATGCCTGCTGAATACCTGATGAATATCTGTTGAAACAACTCGTAACTCACGAGTTGATTTCAACTTTAATTCAACTGTCCCGTCCAGTACTCGTGCGACATGCAATTTTTCTTGCGAACCTTTAAACGCCAACAGATCATTATCGACACAACAGCAGTCGCCCGAACTTAACGTTTTTTTTGCAGTAGCGTTGCGCTACTCTCTTGGCTATTTAATGTAGAAAATAATGTCCTACATCTGTTTGTATTTACGCAATTGTCCGTTTAATTAGCACTTCACTTGAATAATGAAATTGTTTCAAGTTTTATCTAAAATTATGTACTAGATTTCCATTTAATACGTTGCCCACTCTAAGACAATCGAACACTAAAAACGTAACTTGACGGTTTGTCAATCAAACTGCTTCTATCATTAGGAGCTTTTGATTATTTTTATAATATTGCGCATTCATTTAATTGAAGTTTGTTGATACGAGGCGTTTGTATTTCTACCTGCATTTATTAGCGAAATTCATTTCCGCAGTTTAACATACAATAAATAACATTTTGCGCAATCGTTTAATTTATTCAATCGTTCCTGCCTGGCTAGCTCATGTGGCTTTTAATTTCTAGCTAGGACTTAAACAGTCAGTGCCTAGTTAGCTATAATTTTATACTTCACTATAGCCCATTACCTCTTCGCCCATTAATAGGGCTTATACATTTGCTTGATCTTTCAACACAGGGCGACTAGAGGCAATTTAATGTTCAAAGGCTGGCATCTGCTTCAGGGAGATATTTCGACTGACTGCGGTTGGGAGGCGAGCGAGGCTTCAGATAGTGATAAAACCTCAATTGGAATTGTTTTGGAAAAAAACAGCTTCGCCGTACTCACCAAGGAAATATGGTAACGCCAAATTTTGGGCGTCAGCATCAGATTCTTTAGGAGCCCTATCGTCGTAAGGTAAATGCAGTCGCAAGAAATCATAGAAAGTCTCAGATGAGCTTCATGAGGCGTACTTGGAGCTGAGCTTCATGAGAATACTTGGAGCTGAGATTCATGAGAGACACTTGGAGCAGAGCTTCATGAGAGGTACTTGGAGCTGAGATTCATGAGAGTCACTTGGAGCAGAGCTTCATGAGAAGTACCTGGAGCTGAGATTCATGAGAGCCACTTGGAGCAGAGCTTCAAGAGAAGTACTTGGAGCTGAGCTTCATGAGAAGTACTTGGAGCTGAGCTTCATGAGAAGTACTTGGAGCTGAGCTTCATGAGAAGTACTTGGAGCTGAGATTCATGAGAGGTACTTGGAGCTGAGCTTCAAGAGAAGTACTTGGAGCTGAGCTTCATGAGAAGTACTTGGAGCAGAGATTCATGANGAAGTACTTGGAGCTGAGCTTCATGAGAAGTACTTGGAGCTGAGCTTCATGACAAGTACTTGGAGCTGAGCTTCATGAGAAGTACTTGGAGCTGAGATAATGAGGGGTACTTGGAAAATTTTTTCGTCTATTGTGACTGAATTATTTGGGCACTAGCAACGTTTGCTTCAGTACTAAAACTAGACTCCGTGACTAAGCGAACTTAAAATTTCACATCAATGCTCAAGGTTGCGGACATCAATGACGGAATCAAAGAGAAGCTCTGTGATTGCCATAAGGATTCGGAAAACATCGAACGCAAATTTCAAGAAAACCCATTTCTCCAGCATTGAATTTTTTACAGTACGGTATAGTGGTTACCGGGAGCGTTTGTGTCGTCGATAACATAATAACTATTTTTATTTTTTTTATTTTTTTAAAGGCCTCCCACACTCACCATTCCAACAAAAAGGAATTTATTTTATTAATTAAAAACAAGGAATGGTTTGTCAATGATCAGGGCCCCGACCTTAACGCCTCTCTGCATAATAAATGCAGCACAAATTTCGTCCAGAAATATGAGAGCTAAATTCCCCCTCTTAGTGGTCAAATTTTGGGCGCCAGCACCATTCACCATACCCTTATGCTACTATTGATCTAAACCTGCAGAGCAATGACACGATGTTCGTTATAATTCCGAATGTGGGATCATAGATCCCAAATGCGGGACCGATAATAAGAGTGACGAAGATTTCTCGGATAAGAGTATACATGTCGGCCAAAAGAACTTAGAGGAACGTAAAGAAAGTAATGTCGCCATACAGGTCCAAGAATACGTTGCTGCCCTTTTTCTGCCATTTCACTCATGATCTTTGTTCTTTTCACCTGAAGGTACTGCTTTTAGGTGAACTGCCATATTGATAAACATGGTACGATTGCATGAACCAGCAAAATCGAGGAGCCAATGCGATATGTGACAACAACCTTCGCATTGATTACGCGAGTCTCGACCGCCTTGCCCTTCTGAGGCGGTGCTTTGAGTGTGGAGGCAATCATAAGGCCAAATAAAATTTCCCTCATAGTCAAGAAATAGACCAGCATAGGGTCATGCTCGAGATATTAAGTAATATGGTGGGCCACAGCGAGCATAATCACATCCAGCCAAGTTTGCACCTACAACAAACCAGTTCAGCAACAAAAAAAACGCCTGCAATTACTAAATCAAGACCTGGGGCCATACTTTCAAAACTCTCTAAGTAAACGCAAGTACTTACGCTCTATTTTCTTGTCTATGATTGGTGGATTTTGCTTGAAAGGCCGTCA